>NW_020209281.1:138737-140628 GCF_003025095.1 Trichoderma harzianum CBS 226.95
TGGATAGAGGTATGCGGTTACACCATCGTCAACGTCTACCGAAGGGCTTCGGCAGACTCAGCCACAGAGACCCTCACTAAATGGGGCCCTCCCCCCCCCCGCTCAATCATCGCAGGCGACTTCAACGCCTCACACCAACTTTGGGAACCGGGCAGGGGCGCGGACCCGGCAGGCAACAAAATCGCGGAATGGGCGGAGAAGCACGATCTCCTCCCAGCTCTAATAGACACGCCCACCCGACACTCGGGAAAGTGCATCGACCTGGTCTTCACAAACTGCCCTGCGTCAACCAGGGTCGAACACTCCCTCAACACAGGGTCGGACCACTACACAGTGATCACGAACCTGCCCGAGCCCCTCAGGACAACCCCGGGGGCAGGGAAAAAATACGTCCCGTTGGAATGCTGGGAAGACTTCGGCCAACTCATGCGCTCCTTCGCTTGGACCCTCCCCACGGTCGACCTGACCACACCGTCAGAAACCAACCTTGACGAATGCGCCAAGGCCCTGCAGGACCTCTTCAAACAAGCCATAGAGGGGGCCGGCAAGACCAGACACCAGAACGGCCACAGTGCACCATGGTGGTCGGAAAAGTGCAAAGCAGCCCACAAGGCCTACAAAGAAGCGGCAGACGGCTCCCCCGCCCAAGAGGGAGCCCGTAAGACCCTCAGAGACTCCATACGCCGCAGCAAGCGAGCCCACTGGGACGAGATCATAGCGGAAGCCAGCGCCACTAGGAACATTTGGTCAGTGGCCAAGTGGCGCAAGGCGACGGACCGCTTTCAACCGCCCCCCCTGATAGACGGGGACAAAAGCATCTCAGACCCCACGGAGAGAGCGACTTTCCTCAGAGACAAACTTCTCAAGCGAAAGACAACAGAGGAGGACATCTCAGACCCATGGGAAGAGGACTTTCCCGTCAACAAGAACATCCACTGGGACCAAACAGTGTCGGAGCCGGAGGCCAAGAAAGCCACAACGGGGTCAGGAAACACCGCGCCCGGCGCAGACGGCATATCAGTCGCCCTTCTACAGCTCGCCTGGCCTGCCATCGGCGAGTACGTAACCAACCTTTTCCGCGGATGCCTGATGATAGGACACCACCCACTCCCCTTCCGGAGCGCGGAGATCACCATCATCCCCAAACCTGGGAAGCCGGAGAAGGCGTACACTACGCACAAAGGCTATAGACCCATCTCCCTGCTCTCCTGTATAGGCAAAGGCCTCGAGAGACTCCTAGCTAGAAGAGTCTCCCTCCTAGCGATGGAACACAAAATACTGCCAGAACAATATTTCGGGGCTCTCCCAAAAAGGTCCGCGACAGACCTGGTCGCCTGCTTGCTACACGACGCCGAAGTCGCCCTGGCCCAGGGTCTCGTCATCTCCCTCCTTACACTCGATATCTCCGGCGCGTTCGACATCGTCATGCGCAACCGCCTGGTGTACAGACTCAGGGAACAAGGTTGGCCCCCCCTCTTTGTGAAATGGGTCGACTCCTTCATGAGCGACCGCAAGGCTCTTGTTCGAAACGGATACGGGACCACCCTCCCGGAGACGGAGCTGGAATGCGGAGCCCCACAGGGGTCCCCCATCTCCCCCATCGTCTCCATGCTCTATTTTTCCCCCAGCCTGAAGCTCAATGACCCCAACACCCGCTTCGGGTACGCGGACGACATTGGCATNATGGCAGTGGGGGCCGACACCAAAGAAACCGCCCAGAAGCTCCAGTGGGAATTGGAAGACACCCTAAACTGGGGTGACAGGAACGCGGTCTCCTTCGACCCGGACAAGGCCGAACTCATACACTTCTACAGGACCAGAACCCAAGCACACGACGAGGGAGTGGACTTCAGAGGAAAGATCATAGCCCCCCAGGACTCGGTCCGGTGGT
>NW_020209282.1:0-111678 GCF_003025095.1 Trichoderma harzianum CBS 226.95
AGGAAAAAAAAGTAAATATATTAAGCTTTAGGCTTAATATAAGTATTTTTATTTATTACTTTTATAATTATTTATTAAAAAAGCTATTATAAAAATATATATTATAATTAAAGTAAAAGTTTTAAAAAAATTTATAAATACTTTAAAAATTATAAAAAAGTAATAAAATTAAAAATTATTATAAATATATAATAAAAAAATTATTAAATATATTATAATTATTAAATTTATAAAATTAACTAATACTTAAGGTTAAATTATTAATAAAGGTTAATTATTTATAAAAAAGTTATAATACTAAGGATTAATAAGTTTAATATAATTACTTTTAGGGTTTATTTTAATAATTTAGCTTTATAATTTACTATATTATCTTTAAGTATAATTAATATTTTAAAAATAACCTTTATAATTTTATTTTTTATTATAATTAATTACTAAAACTTAAATTATATTATTATTTAGTTTATTTAAAGTTAGTATATAAAGGTTTAGTTATTATAATAAAGGTAATAATATAATTAATAAGGAAAAGCTATTTAAGCTTTTTTAATTTATAAATTAAGGAAGTAGTAGTATTATTTTAATTTATAAAATAGGAAGTTAAATATATTAATATATTTCTTTAATTTATAAATTAAAAAGGTAATAGTAATAAAGCACTAGTACTTAAAGTAAAGGTAGTAGAATATTATTTAAGTTAATATTTTTTTTTTAGTTAATTACAGAAGGAGAAAAGTTATATATTTATAAGGTTATATATCTATAGTAAAAATATTATATATCTTTATTAATTACTATTTTTTTTAAATTAATTTTTTTTAAAATTAAATTAATTACTTAAATATATAAAATATATTTATAATTTTATTTAATTTTAATTTTTAAATTTAAAAATTAATAATTAAAATTTTTTTTATAAATTAAAATAAAATTATTTTAATTTCATTTTAGGATTTTTATTTAAAAAATTAATATTAAAAATAAAACTTTTTTTATTTTTAATTTTTTAAAAATATTAAAATTTTTTTTTTTATATTTTAATTATAATTATAATATATTTTTATAGTTTTTTTAATAAAAAGAATTTAAGTTAAGTAAATTTAAAGATTTTATAATATAAAAAAATTATAATATTTATTTATAAAATAATTTATAAAAAAGTTAATAATTATATATATAAATAAATTTATAAAATTATAGTTTTTTTATTATTAAATTATAATTTATATAAATAAGTTTTATTAATAATTATTTTTATTTTTAATAATTTTTTTATTTTTAATAAATAAAAAAATAAATTTATTAAAAATTGAATTAATAAAAAAAAATAAAAAAAAAAATAAAAAAAAAATAAAAAAAATTATAAAATAATTATATAATAAATATATAAATATATAATAATAAAGTAATTATATTTATTTTTACTTTTTTATATTTTTTTAAAATTCTAAGCTTTTTATAATATTATTATTAAACTAAGGGCTTTATAACCCTTAGTTTATACCCCTATAATATAATTAATATATATTTATTATGTAACTATATTCTTCCTAAATAGGCTTTAATAAAATTATTATTAATACCTTAAGAATTATTTATAAAGTTATTAAATTAAAGAAAGTTATTTATAATATTATTAAAAAAGTTATTAATCTAGGAAATACTACTTTTTATTATAATTTTTTATTAAAATTAGTAAATATAAAGAAATATAATATATTATATATTAATTTTATATATACTATAGCCTAGTATTATATTTTAGTATAGTAGGCTAAGATCCGCTAAACCTTACTATAATAGGCTAGACTAAGTGGGAATACCGCCTGGATAATAAAAATCTACCGCCTGGATAATAATACTCTTAAAATAAGCTATTAAAGCTTTATTTTAATGAGAGTGGGACTTAGCTGGCTGACCTCAACTACAGCCGTCTCTTTTTACACTGAAGGTTCACAAGAAGGAGGATATAATGTATTCGGTTGATACATTGAAGCAAAGGCGTTTGGGAGGCAAATTGGCATGCCGGAGCATGTAATATATACACATATATATGATAGACCCCTGAGGTCCCTTATTTTTATATGTAATACAGACTAGACTTGGCCAAGTTCTGCGGACTGGCGATTCAAGAAGAAAGCTTGTAAAAATAACAGACACCAATATTCCAGGAAAGGGTATTATGGGACTGGCCTGGTACAAGAGAAAGACGCCACAGCGACTATAAAGATTGATTAAGGAGGTTTTTTCATCAAGGAGATTTCATGGCTGCGGAATAGAGATACGAGAAATTCATATTCCTATTTCCTGCTAAATGTAACGGTTAATTGTGTGCTTGTCGACTCTTCAAAATTTTAATGTTATTTACTTTATTTATGCTCAGTCTTTATTTTATACACAACGATGAATGAGATGCTTTCAGTTGATATTCCAACGCCATAGTGATTTACCCCAAAGATGAATTCATCTTTTTATTTATTCATCCCATCCAACTCTTTCTTTGCATGTGTCTCTTCTCTACTCCTCATCTGGCTCTTCTTCTTCCGCAACCTGTCATCAATTAGCATCGTGTAACACAAAGTCTTAAGTAGGGATATAAGAACTCACATTGTCGTGGAAGTTTTGTCCGTCGGTAGTTTCGTTGATGAGACCAACACGGATGCAGAAATCACCAAACTTCTCTCCCTCCTGTCTCTCGAGCGCGTAACGCTTGAGCAGGGCCCTCATGATTGTCAAAATCTCATCCTCCTTGATGCTTGCACGGTACAGCTTGTTCAGACGCTGGCCGTGGTAACCACCGCCAAGGTACATGTTATAAGCGCCGTAAGCCTTGCCGACAAAGGCGACTTCAGCCAACCATGGACGAGCACAGCCGTTGGGGCAACCAGTCATACGCATGACGATGGAATCTTGACGAAGACCGTTCTCTTCGAGGCAGGCCTCGAGCTTGGTGATGAGCACGGGCAGGTAACGCTCCGACTCAGCCATTGCCAGACCGCAAGTGGGGAAGGCGACACAGGCTGATGAGCTGAGGCGCAGGGCAGAGAACTGGAGGTTGTCGAGCTTGTACTTCTTCATGAGATCCTTCATGGCAGGGACATCTTCATCGGCAACGCCACTGAGGACGAGGTGCTGGTTACCAGTTAGGCGGAACTCGCCCTTGTGAATCTTGGCAATCTCGCGCAGACCAGTCTTCATCCGGAAATCAGGAGTGTCCTCAATACGACCGTTCTCGATGAAGAAAGTAAAGTGGTTGACACCAAACTCGTCCTTCTGCCAGCCAAAAGTGTCGACGTTGCTCTTAAACTCGAAAGCCTTGGGTGCCTCGAACTTTTGACCCCACAGATCCTCAACCTTGCCCTTGAAAACCTCGACGCCCATGTCGTCAATGGTGTACTTGAGACGGGCGTGCTTTCGGTTCTTACGGTCACCGTGGTCACGCTGAACAAGCATAACCTTCTCGCAAGCGAGGTGGATCTGCTCCTTGGGGACATAGCCAAACATGCGGCCAGTTTGGGGATAAGTCTTCTTGTTGTTGTGAGTAGCACCCATACCACCACCAGCAAGCAGGTTGAAACCCTCCAAAGTGCCATCCTTGTTTACGATGGCGATCAAACCAATGTCGTGAGCATATACATCAGTGTCGTTGTGAGGAGGGATAGCAACTGTGATCTTGAACTTTCGAGGCAGATAAGTAGGGCCATACAACGGCTCAAAGTCTTGGACGGCATCACCGGCAACCTGAACCTTCTTTTCGTTCTCATCAGCGATCCAGATTTCATGGTATGCACTCGTAGAAGGCAGCAAATGGTTGCTGATCTTGGCAGCATAAGACTGAACTTCTTCATGAAGCTTGGACTTAGAAGGCAAAGAGCTGCACATGACGTTACGGTTCACGTCACCGCAAGCAGCAATCGTAGTCATGAGAGCACGGTTAATGGCCTGCATGGTGGATCGTAGCTTGCCCTTGATGACACCGTGGAACTGGAAGGTTTGGCGAGTAGTGAGCTTCATCGTCTCGTTACCAAGCTTGCTGCTAATGTCGTCCATCTGGATCCACTGCGCGGCCGTCGCAACACCACCGGGCAATCTGCAGCGAACCATGAAGCCATAGGCAGGCTCCAGGCCCTGAGCCTTTCTCTCGTCACGGACATCACGGTCGTCCTGGAGATAGGTGCCGTGGAACTTGGTCAGCTGAGAGTTGGCGGCTGAGATGGCTCCGGTGGATGTATCCCTCAGCTCCTCTGCAATGGTGCCACGGAGGAAGTTTGACTCAAGCTTGATGTCTTCGTTGGTAACTGGCGGCGGCTCATCAGGAAGACCGTCGACCTTGTCCACACCGAGTGCCTGCCACAGCTTGGGCTCCCACTCCTGGTAGCCGGTCTGGAAGCTGTCCGGATCTTGGTCATCTCCTAAGCCAATGTCCACAAACCGCTTGCCGCCCAGGTTACCCAGAACTCTGTCAAGATCCTTGGCTGGCTTGTTGTAGTAGATCTTGTCCTCCTTTCGCGGCCAGTAGTGGCTGTCACCCAAGCCAAAGACGGAGTAGTTGACGCCAGCCAGGTCGAGGTCGGTGTTGTCCTTTACAGCATCCCAGAAAGCCAATCCGTTCTGAGGGAACTCTCCCTGTCCGGCGGTGGAGGTGATGAAGACAATGTTTTCCTCGCTTGGCAAATCCTCGACGGGGTAATCTTCCATAGCCATCGCCGCTGTCTTCAAGCCACGAGCTCTACCTCGGTTAGCCAATCGCTTGGCGAGTGTGCTGCCGTTACCGTTGTCAGAAGCAAACAAAATGGTCAGAGGAGCGCCAAGAAGGCCTTCGAGAAGCTGGTTGTAGGCATCCTTTGCCTTCCTCTTCTGTGCATCCCGGACCTCAGTTCCAAAGTCCTGGCCAAGGTTGGCAGCGAAGCTAGGCTCCTTCTTCATGATTTGAGTCAGTTGGTTGTCTCGAGCCAGGAAAGCCTTCAGCTCTTGCTTAAGGAGCTCCGAGTCCAGGGAAAAGGCGGGCTCGCCCTTGGCCTCGTTATCAGGGTTCCATCGGTAGAGAGGCCAGTATCCAGCATCCACAGCCTTCTTGGTCTCCTGCAGAACGGTGAGAGGCGAGTCAGTCTCGCCAAAGTAGGGCAAGTAGGCCAGGACAACTGATGGACCGTTGAACTTGTCTGCCTCGAGCAGTGCCTGCAAAACTTGAGTGTATGAGCTGTAGACAGCGGTGGAAGCCACGTAGACATTGCCAAAGTTCATCGCGTACAGGCCGATATCCTTCTTCCTTCGGTTGGCGTCGGCCACGGCCTTTTCGGAGTAGGGAGTTGAGTCAATAATCAGCATGTTCACATTTTCACCAGACGCAAGAACATGGTGAACACCAGAGTTGCCGAGATCGTAAGCCCAAGCATCAGAGCCCATCAGCCAGAGAGACTCCTTTCGGAAAAGGTTACGGTTCGAGAGAAGCTTCTGGGCTGCTGGCGAGCCATCTTCTTCCAACTTGGCAATAACGTCATCAGAGATCACGTCGGACTTTGCCTGGTCATCAGAGTTGACGGCCCATCGCGCGAGCCAACTCTTCAGAGCCTCAGTAGCAGCCCCAGTGCTGCTTGCCGCTTGCTTAACCTCGGCCACAAATCTGGTTCGCAATTCCTTGCGGGCCAATAGAGATCCGAAGCCGAATTCGGGGCTGGCGGCTACAGTGGCAGAGATACCAGCGTTTTGAGATTCTAGGGCATTGGCAATGTAGGTTCTGCTGCCGAAAAGCTGGTCAAGAATTTTGGAATAAGCAACCTCGAGCTTCGGGGCCTCCACGCCAGCTGCAACTGGCTCGCTTGGTCCCTCTTTGACACCAACTTCCAGGTTCTGGATGGGCTGTGCGGCCGTGAGATTTTGAACGATGCCACGCAGAGCCTGAGTAGTAGCCTCAGGGGCAATGTATCCAAGTTGGTGGCCAACAATAGTCTCAACACCACCAGGGCCGCTCTTGATAGACGACAAAACATCAATCAACAAGGGACCCCATTTGGTTGTCTTTCGGTGAATCTGCTCCAGGACAGCGATCCTCTTAATCGACTTGGGGATGCTTGCCACGAGCTTGGAGCCAATCCATGGTCGGTACAGGCGAGGTGTAAGAATACCAATCTTGGCGTAAACGTCATCAGCCTTAGCAGTGTCGATGGCTTGAGCAAAGGAACCGGTGTCGGAGCCGAAGATGAAGAGGCAGTTCTCCGCATTGGCCGGTCCAGTGTATTCGAAGGCGTTGTACTGTCGCCCAAGAGCCGTGTTCAGCTGTGCCCAGATGCGAGTGGCGCAGACATAGACATCTTCGGATGTCACCTGGGGAGCAGCAATCTCTACAGTGGTGGCAACTGATGAGGATCCGGTGGGGGTGCTGGAGCTGCTCGCCTGGCTGGTCTTGGCGGACAACTCAGATACTGCTTTCGAAGCGAGACTGGCGGTCGATTGCTGAAGGGTCGATGCTTTGTCGACGGTACCAGAAGACTCGGCCTCCTGGTGGTCTGAGGAAATGGCAACATGTCCGTCATCGGCGTACAGTCCAGAGGCCTTGATGGTGCCAGCTTGGAGTCTCCTGACAGTATCGATGTCAAGGACAGCTCGCACTACTGAGAAATCTTCTAGGCCGATGGGCTCATCACGAGCCGAAGTGTCTGGAGAGAAGAAATGGATGACAGCCTTGCTAGTGCGCAGAGCTAGGGCATGAGCAGTGATGGCCATGTCCTGTGCCTCCTGAAGAGATTCAGACTGTAGGAAGGTCCAGCCTGAGTTTCTGATGGAAGTGATGACAGAGAAGTCGGCAAAGCCGCGGGGCTGGAGGGAGACATGAAGGACAACAGGGTAGTTGGCGAGCTTGTAAAGATGAGAGATGGAAGGGAGTAAGATAGAAGAAGTCGTCGTGACAGAGACGAGCTTGCCTGACCGAGCAGGAGCAAAGACAGACAGCAACGGGTCATTGTTATGACGAATATGTTGTATCTAGAAATCGGGTTGTGGTTAGTGAGCTCCTATTGCTTTTTGACTTTTTTTCGGACTGTCGGCGGACCAGGATCGGGTCGTCGTCATTGTAGTGGGTTGAATATGTAAGTGGGTAAAAGAGCGAAAAAAGACAAAAACAACAAGCATGGGCAGTCAGACACTCACCTCAGGAATGGTATCTTCAGTAGCTGCAACAATTCCACGGTCCTTGCGGCTAGCAAACTTCTTCAAGTGAGAGGAAAACTCAGAGTCGGCAGCCAATGAAGGCTGGACAGAAATGACGACATCGCTAGAGAGGTAGGCGATTCTCGCAGCTACACAGACGAAAAAGCAACAGAGAAACAACAGGTTAGCCCAGTTTCGATGAGATAGAGGTGTTTACAGTGGAATTCAAGAAGAAGGGAAGTGGTAGAGAGGGAAGATATTCCCATCATCCATAGCAGACACAAACTTACCAGCCTCTTCAGGCGTGCGGATGTGAACCGAGGTCGCCATGCCCGTTTTCGTCGTCGGCCTCCAGGATCAATCCAACACTTTTCGAGATTATGATCCCTAAAAGATGGAAAGAAGAGGCAAGTGACGATGGAGAATGAGGAAAGAAAAGGGAGTGAGGGAGAAGTAAAAAATTGAAACAGCCCTTAGGAAGAGGCCTAGTGAACGACGATGCGAGAGGAATGGTGAGTTATAAGATGACTAGTCCACCAATTCAACAAGCCATGTCACCCTCAGCCGATGCCGTTACCGTCTGTTTCTCGTTTTCCCTCTATCAATTCGCAGCTGTCCTCCCCTAAGCTTTTCTTTTCCTTGAGCCACAACCATGTCTCGAGGCTCCACTGACTGCCTCAGCCAAATTTCCATTCCCCGCAGAAGCCCGAGTTTTGGAGGATTGCGTGATCGCTTAGCGCTTGGAGGTCTGCACAGTCTTGCGTGGGCGCCACCCGCCAAAGGGCAGCCATAGGGCAGCCATAGGACGGCGGCGATGGCGAAATCGCTCTCTGACAAATCCCTGCCGTCAGATTCGTTGCGGTGGGACGTGGGAATGTTGAGGCGTGGGAAGGGCGGATAATTGCTGGGTTTTTGGAGATGGAGTTTTACGTTGCAAAGGAGCACTGAGCACTAAGGCATCAAGATTGCTTAGATTGGTTAGATAAGCCAGAACAAGGTAGAGCCAGAAGACACGATAAGTTGTACTGACATTGACTGACACAGGCTACCTATAATTGTCCATATACAAAACTGTAACCTCCGTATCAATCCCGTAAATAGTGCCAATCATACAAAATCTTGATCCTCACAAGCAAAAGCACAATCGTTGCTTGCTCGCTGACGCCATCAACACTAAACCCAGTTCAGTACCTGATGGACCGCCGCTCTCGCCGCAATCATGCCGCATTGCCTCTATTTCAACAGCTTGTTCGACCATCCATCACTCATCTATTCGTTATTAGACTGCACCGGACCCTGGATTAGCCCTTCTGGCACCGTCCTTGCACCACCTTGGACCCATCAAAGCTCCCTCCGACTTCCGTCTCTCCCCCAAAGGCACCGACGAGCCGAGCCCACACTCACGTCCTCATTCGCTCATTCGTTCGTCTGCCAGACTCCAACGCCCGGTAACGGCTGGCAGCCAATCGTTAGTACCTCCGAATGCCGAGCGATTTGCATGGCCCGGCCCTCGGCGTCTTCTCTGCCTGCCCAAGGCCCCCAAATAAGCATACCGAATAGTGCTATTAATTATTGTATTAAATAAGGCCACGCTCGTGACTACCCAAAACAGTGAAAACCCAACCGTGCCGAGATTTTTTCTCTCGATGATGAATCGCGGGGTTCCGATCGCGTCATTTCGTACCCCAGTCTTTCCATTCACATCATGTCTTTCCATCCCTATTGTTTCATCCCTTTCCCTCAACCTCAGTAACTGAAAGATTGTCTATCTACGGAGTATCCCTCTCATACTTCGCCAGCCAGAGTTGCTACCGTGCTGGGTTTCCGGCTGCTACCACCCTCAACCCATTCTCTCGCCTCAGAGTAATCCATCCAGTAGTTGCGCCCGAAAGACACCATCAGTCGACCGAGCTGACCTTTTCGTCCTTCACCGTCAGGCAGGTCCGCAGCAAAGGGGCCCACGTGATCGTCGACGCCAGGTCCTTCAAGGATCATCAGTTGCATATACTTCTGCAGCACCTGGCGTGCATAGTTCATGACGACCAGACTGAAGTAGACTCTGATCAGGGTTAAGCCAGTGATCAAGAGCATGCTGGCGGCTGTCTCTTGAGGTACAACATCGCCATGCACGGCAGTTTCGCGACGGAGACCCTCCATGCCCTCAGCAACCATATCAGGCAGACTAGATCCGTTTGATGAAGCAGTGGCGAAGTACCAGTCCATTCCAAAAGCCACTGTAGAAGCGCCGTTGATGATGGCATCGATGACATACAGCCACGCCAGGGCCAGGCATTCGAACGGGCTCTGCTTTCGGATATGCGGGATCAGGTAGACGAGGAGGCCGAGAACGCCAATACAGTAGACGTAAGTTGTAAGCTGGAAGAGGGAGAGCTGGAATCCGGTGAGGATCGCAAGAAGACCGTAAACGCCCGTAACCTTGTTGAAGACCAATGCCAAGGAAATCAATTCAGTGCCAGTCTGCAGGCTAATGAGGCCGAAGAGGGTCTAATCGCGACTGTCAGTACCAAAATTTCACACTCTTCATCGCTTGAACCATCTCCCGATGAATATCTCCTATCAAAGAGGGAGAGAGAAGGAGAGAGGATTCCACGTGTGACCTACCTTCGGCCGAGGTATCCGCAGATACAGCCTCGTAAATTTGGACATTATGAACAGAGTGCCCGTCGCGATTGTCGTCTATACTGATAAAAAAGAAATCAAACAAGTCTATCGCAAGAATAGACAAGAAACAAAGTGAAGACGCCGAAAGATAGAGGATAACGGGAGAAGCGATGAGATCTTGAAAGTTTCGGCGACGGCGGAGATGATTGCGACAAGGAGAGCCTTCCAAGCGCGCTTAGCTGGATCTGTGCACACGGGTCCCACAACGGCAGTCATCCAGCCAGTCACATCGGGGCCAAGCTGACACAATCACATGATATATCACATGAGCCAGCTTCAGCTCGGGAAGCCCGTAGCGAACCAAAGCGAGGCCTCTTGGGCAGGGCAAATTTTTGTCGCTGGGCGCAGATCCACCATCACGTCACCGGGCGAACGTCCGAAGTAACTTGTATGTAGCTTTGTACCTTTCAGCCGTGATGACCTTGCTCAGGCTTTGTTTGACAGTATCTGGTCTATCCAATGGCATGAGCAGTTACACGCACATCATCACACTCTGTTGCATTTAATCGATCCACTAAATCTGCTGTTCCTCTGCAGACTGCCAATTCGTATTGTTGTTTGGTCATTAGCAAGGTTCTTGTGTCTTTAGCCAAACTTCCTCTGTGCGGTATATACCTACATACCTTAGCTGAAGCTATTATTACACCGGGCGGTTCCGGATGAGGAGCTCTATTTTGCGGAAAGCCAACAACAATAAAAAGAGATGATATCAAGCATCTGAGATGGGGCAATATACATGCAGGGATAGGAAAAGTCACACAATATCTTGCTCTTTCACTAGCGGGAGATGATGACAAAGGGCCATAAAAAGAAGTTGTAGCGCTTAATTCAGCAAGTAAAAGATTATTAGTATGTGTATAAACGATCGTGGGCACGTTGTCCCCGTTTGCAGGTATTATACAAGTCCCATGCACTGGCCAAATTTCGAATTGATATCCTATTATTAGGCATTGATGCATCGTGACTTCGAAGCGACGCTGAAATG
Organism: Trichoderma harzianum CBS 226.95; assembly: GCF_003025095.1. Taxonomy (NCBI): domain Eukaryota; kingdom Fungi; phylum Ascomycota; class Sordariomycetes; order Hypocreales; family Hypocreaceae; genus Trichoderma; species Trichoderma harzianum. The sequence goes on from NW_020209282.1 coordinate 10,817, forward strand.
GGGATACTGGTCGGTTGTCTTGTCGGGCGTTTCAAACTCTATTACGGACTCAACATCTTGGCTTAGCACGAGCAACCCTCCTGGGGAGGCGCTGTTGTGTTCGTCCGCACATCAATCACTGTGAGAGAAAGAGGGGTTAGTTAGAATGCCACCAAAGAGTAATCGGGACGCAACGGCATCGTCCGTGCTAATGAGGTAGATATAAGGAGAGAGAGAAGAGAGAGAGAGAAAGGGGCTTACTTTGGTTGGTTGCTTGGGCAGCTGCATCAGAGCCTTCCATGCCAGGCAGTGCCTGTGCTATTCTCTTGAAGAGGTTTTGTACGTTGTGACCAAGCTTGGCACTTGTCTCAACAAATCTTAGACCTTGTCTCTTGGCCTCCTCCTCTCCCTGCTGGGTTGTGACCTCTCGCTTATCATTAAGATCGGTCTTGTTGCCCACCAGGACAATGATAACGTCGTTTCCTCTCTCTGCCCGGACGTCATCAATCCACTTCTTGGTGTTTTGGAATGATTTTGCGTCTAGGAAAAGATATGCGTTGTTAGTCTACGATGCGAATATGGTGGGGCTTCACCGCGAGTTTGGGGGAGGGGGGGTTTCTGGCGGTATAAAGGGACAAAGGCAGAGCATTCCATACTAGAGATATCGTAGACAACAACGGCAACGCTCGAGTCACGGATGTATGAAGGGATCAAGCTTCGGAATCGCTCCTGGCCTGCGGTATCCCACAGCTGTAGTCGTACCGTCCGATCCTCGAGATACATGGTCTGAGTCCACATGTTAGGCTCGTCCACCGGCAGCTTAGCTTGAACGGATCGGGGTTTCGTACCTTGGAGAGGAAATCGATACCAATGGTTGCCTGATACATGTTGTCGAACGAGTCGTACATGAATCTGGTAATCAGGGACGTCTTGCCCACTGTGCCGTAAACTCGGTCAGTCACCAAATCGACAGATATAGTGTGGAGCCGGACAAGAGACACATACCGCTTTGTTCCCCTAAGAAGACCAGCCTGAATAGAAATCAGCATTAATGACTGGTAGGGAGTCAATGAATGGGCAAACGGGGACGCATACTTGAACTTCTTCAAGGGGTTGTTGTAGGATCCTCCGGTTTGCGCCATGGCTGCTGCTGCTGCGTGTAGTGGCGTGTGATGCTTGCTTGGAGATTCCGAGGCTGCCAAATCAAGGCCAGTTGGGTTGCTTTCTGAGGGGCAGAGGCAATGCTTGCAATTGTTTTGCTGTTAGTGATTGCTTGGAGCTGAGTTCTTCTTGCTGTAAGACAAAGGTCTCGGTCGTCTCCGGTATCGATCTCTTGCCTTTTGCTCGAGCTGGAAATGTTGGGCAACCTGAAAGGAGGTGACAATGATAATGACCGCCACCAGGCTCCGGGTTAATAAATAGCAGACAAACCAAGAGCCACTTTGGGTTGGACAGCAGAAGAAACTCGGCCTCCGCATGCCCCGCTATCCTAACTGTTCTATACGCCCCCTCATTGGGACTAGCGTTCGAATGTTGTCTTTTTCCAGGCTTGCTTTTTTGGCATGAGCAGCAAAAGCAGGGACGAAGTACAATGTACTTTTCCATTTGGTGGGGGACCCGCTAAAAAATCTCGAGAAAAGCTGCCGATAAGATTCGATTGCCCAAAGTAAATTTGCGACTGGGACATCCTACTATTGACTTGAAGGTGTTCAAGCATCACGACTCATATCACCAAGTCAATTGCACAAAAGAAACAAAATGCCTGTCCTTCGGTCGGCCACTGCCGGCTCTGGCGAGGCGCCCAAGCAATTCAACCAGCCCTCGAGGAAAGGAAAAAAGGCATGGAGGAAGAACGTGGATGTGACAGAGGTGGAAGAGGGCCTGCAGGAGGTCAACAATGAGATTATCCGAGGGTATGGAGTTTCCGCGCTTGAAATCTCTCTGCAGGAACTTGTGCTAACATCTTTGGAAGTGGTGTTATTCGAGAGAAGGCGTCCGAGGACCTCTTCACCATCGATACAACAGGCGACTCCAAGATCCCCCAGAAATTCCCCAAGCACGTCAAGAAGGGTCTCAAGGCCGACGAGATCATCAACAGGCGCTCCGCCGTGCCCGCTGTCTCCATGCGCAAGCGTCCCAGCGACAAAACCACCGATGGAGTTGTTCCCGCCAAGCGCCAGCGCACAGATTGGGTCTCCCACAAGGATCTGGCCCGTCTAAAGAAGGTTGCCGATGGACATCACGAGAATACCGTCGCCGTCAGAGACGCCACGTTTGATCTATGGGATGCCCCTGCGCCGGTGGCCCAAGATCCTACGGATTTCCTGCCTGAAAAGATTGAGGCCAAAGTTCCAAAGTCCATGAAGCTGAAGCCCCTCTCCCTTCTCGCCAACGGGAAACAAGCTCCCGCGGTGCCAAAGCCCACAGGAGGATACAGTTACAACCCATCTTTCCCAGAGTACGAGAGTAGACTCGCCGAAGAGAGCACCAAGGCTCTCGAAGCCGAGCAGAAGCGCCTTGAAGCCGAAGCCGCTGAGGCCGCGAAACTAGAGGCCGCAGCAAAGTCAGCAGCGGAAGCAGATGCCGCCGAGGAACGGGCCAACATGTCGGAGTGGGAGGAGGACTCTGAATGGGAGGGCTTCCAGTCCGGCGTAGAGGACGAGAGACCCAGCGCAAAGCAGCCCAAGCGCAAGACGCAAGCCCAGCGGAACCGCATCAAGCGCAGAAAGGAGGAAGAGCAGCTGGCACAGCACAAGGCCAACATGAAAGCCCGCCGCGCGCAGGAGCAGCGCATCAAGGAAATCGCGGCGGAAGTCGCAGAAAAGGAGAAGGAAAAGGCCCTCGAGCTGGCAAAGGCCGCCGAGCAAGACTCGGATGCCGACAGCGAGATTGGCGAGGAAAAGCTGCGGAGGAGGCAGCTGGGCAAGTACAAGCTCCCGGAGAAGGACCTGGAGCTTGTTCTGCCGGACGAGCTGCAGGAATCCCTGCGACTGCTCAAGCCCGAGGGAAACCTGCTCAAAGATCGATACAGAAGCTTGCTGCTCAGAGGAAAGGTGGAGAGCCGAAGACACATCCCGTTCAAGAAGCAGGCCAAGACCAAGGTTACGGAAAAGTGGACGCACAAAGACTTTGTTCTATAAACGGACTGATGATGCATTTTTCTTTCTTTTTCTTTTTCTTTCATTTCTTCGTTCGCATATCCCGTTGCATTTCTTTTCCTTAAATAAACAGACATTAGATCATGGCGTCGTAATATTTTCTTCAATAAAAACGGCTAGGAATGAAGACGCTTCCTCTACTATTTACTACACTTGAATGATATAAATCTCAAAGATATCCAACCCCCATCCCAAATCCTGACACGTCCCTATAAATTTTGTATTCCTCCTGGGAATCTGAAGATATACACCTAACCTCAAGTCTTTTGCAGTTTAACGCTGACCGAAGAACGCGTTTGTGCAACTATTAATTTATTCCGCTTTATGATCGTGATATTAATCGCTTCAAAAAGCCACAAGATCTAGAAATCCAATTGTCAGTGCTCAGCTCAATATGAATGGATCAACGATGAATAAAAACATACCTCTACCGAATAATCCTCGCTTCATCCAGTCCATAGCCATCAAGCTCCTTGTCCGGAAGCTCACGCTCTGCGCAAAGTAGACCGACCTCCAGGCATACACGGCCCACAGCCCACCGGCCATGCTCCAGCCGTCTCCTAGGTCAAAGACGGCCGAGTTACCGATATATGCCAGGCTGCCCAAGTGGCGGTATTCGAATGCCTTATAGACGGCGGCGTCTAGATCGCCATCTCGAATGTCGTTTGCCAGCATTGCGTCTGAGATTTTAGCCATCTTGTTGAATTTGTGGGCGAGATACAATCCCTGCTGATGGGCACGCTGAGCCGTGGCCGGTAGCGACGTCAGCTTGCTATCAATCTGGTTCAAGAGCTCCCGAAGCTCGCCAAAGTCGAGAGTTCCCGACTGATCCTTGTCGAATTCGAAAAAGAGCTTATCAAGACGCTTGAGATGGTTAACCGCCTGCGGAAAGCGCTTCTTCACGTCCTGTGCAACAGTTCGCCAGTCGGAGAAGTGCAGCTGAAGCGTCTCCGGCTCAATCCCACGCGACCACGCGAGCTTACGGAGAAAGCTTACGATGCTGTCGGCAACGTTGTTCTGGACGGTGGAACAGTCGCCAATGGCATAGACGTCGCCGAGAGGAGCACCGTTGAGGCGGAGGTGGGTGTCCGTTTCCAGAGCATGTCGGTTTGTCTGGCTGTCGCCCAGCTTCTTGGCCAGCTTCTGGGATAGAGCAGTCGGAGAGACGCCGGTAGACCACAGGCAAAAGCCTATTGGGAGCTCCTTGGTGATTACAGACCCGTCCTCCTGCTTCTGGCTAAAGATGATCTTATCAGGCTGAACCTCCTTGACTCGTGAATTCGTAAGAACTTCAACCTGGTCACGAGCAAATCGCTCTTCTGCATATTTTGAAACTGTCTCGTCGTACGTGTTCAGGATATGACCACGGCTCTGGATTATATGGACAGATATCTCATTTCGCAGCAGACGAGGGAAGTGTCGAGTCAAGTCCTCATTTAGAAGATCATAGAGCTCAGCGGCAAACTCGACGCCCGTCGGCCCACCGCCGCTAACCACGAAAGAAAGCAACCGCTTGCGGTCATCGTCCGATGTAGTAGGCAGGCAGGCAAGTTCGAGATTCTGGATGACCTTGTTTCGAATCATCCGCGCATCGTTGATATCCTTGAGGAAAAAGGCATTCTCCAGCCCCTTGACACCATGGGGATTCGTTGCGGAACCGACGGCAATGACTAGCTTATCGTAGGGAACGTAGAAGCGGACCTCCTTCCCCTTGTGATCAAGCTGAGATACCTCGACCAGCTTATGGGAGAATTCGACGTCCTCTGCCTTGGCACGTATAAAGTGGCCGCTGACGCGGCTCAGTATCCGCCGAATGGGCTCAACCAGAGAGCGCAGCTCCAAAGTGCCCACGGTAGCAGACGGTAGCATAGGGGTGAAGAGGAAGTAGTTGGCGGGAGAGATGACTGTGACGTTGTAGTCGTCCGGGTTCAAGTCCTTGAGAAGCGCCACGCCACCCCATCCGCCGCCCAGGATAACAAGTCTGGGCTTGGTCTTGGCCTTGGTCTCATCGTCATCGATGTAGACCTCTGCGATGGGTAGATTCTTGGGGCCGCCGCGGCGTGGCTGTAGCGCAAGCTGCGAGACGTCAATGTCGCTCTGCGTGCCGTGTTCTTTGTACGTGCTGGCATCGTAGAGGAAGAAGGCAAAGACGCCGCCTCCCACGACGGTAATAGAAATGCCAACCCACGCCGCCGCTCGGTAGAGGAAATTAAGCAGCCATGACTTGCGCTGGGGCAGTGGCTTTCCAGACAAGGCGCGAGAGAAGACGAGACTAAGTCGAGGGTGTGTTTGCAACTGGGGTTGCTCGATTGAATTGGCTGCCAAGGGGGTTCGTCTAGTTCGAGGGTAGAGTTTGGAAAAGGCCCGTAGCTGCGAACATGTCGCGGGGAGGGTCGTTCGAGAGCTGAGGGAAAGACGCTGCTTGGTGATACTGCCCGCTGCTAGGCGAAGTGATCCCAGCTGTGCTGAGGCCAGAGGCATAGTCACAACGAGTCAATGGAGTCGACGCGATTACTTCATGGAGGCCCAAAGGTGTGCCTCGCGCCAATTGATTGCTGAGAATTCGAATACGAATAGCTTGAAGCTTGTGTGTCACGTTCCCTGCGGGTGGTGTTGCAAGTAATGTACTAGGTTAGTAGTTACTAGGTATAAGTTGGACAAAGAAGAAGAGAGAAGCTGTTTTCTGCTTCTTGGTGTATCAACATGTGACTTGGTACTGTATCCAACAGTGAGAGATTTATCATGGTTGGCCCTTTGTGCTTGATATAGTCTACTCTGGATATGCCGGGCAAAGCTCATGGCGTCATAGCCTCCCAGGAATGGTCACTAACTGATGTTCAGGTCCCCACTGGATCTTGAAATAGCGACCAGGAACGCCGCCTGTGCCAACTAATCGGCCCACTGAATCCGAGTTGGAGGGGAATTAATTGTCCATGTCCACGGACTTGTCGATTTTGATGTCACGGCGCGATTCGGCATCTCAACACCGTAGTGGACATGATTACTCAATTACTACGTATGTTGATGCGTATAATTGGAGATTGAATGACAACTTTGATTGATTGATTATTACTATTAAGTGCGTGTCCGTATATAAATGCACTCGAACTCGATGCAATGCTAATTATGAGGCCGGGAAGCCAAATGCAATGAAAATGCCCGCGACATATACCAACTAAAAGGGCCGAGAAAAGAGAAAAGAAAAAACACAATGCCAGCTAGACAAGGGGAGAAGAAAAAAAAGTCTGCCTCTCACAGCCAGAATATCGCTCGCCGGCGTGTGCAGGATCCATATTCAGTCATCGCGCACCGGAAGTCGGCCCTTTGAGCTTCGGCCTCGCGGAGATGCCGCGGTCGCCGACGTCGGTTTCGTCCCGGCAGCTCCTCCGACAGGCTGCGCACAAGCTTCAAGGACAGCTTCAAAATGATGGTTCTTCATATCATTCAATGTGATTGCCGCGTGCCATGTAAAAACATCCACTGATGCTTTTACCTCACTTCATCATGCAAGCATTCGTTCACACGCGCACTCACGCAGTTCATGTACACCCATGTCATCATCACCACCATCATCGAAACATCATCGTTGCTAGTAGCAGGCACCTGTTATTCCACCAGGCCTGAAAAGCGAAGATTGGCCTCATTGTATAATATGTAAGTAGTGTCATGTTTAATGGTAGAATGCAGGCCGCTCAGCAGCGAAAGTATCTCTTCTCAACCCAACGCTGCTCTGCATGGGGAAGAAGATTGCAAACCACGGCCGTGATCTCTGGGAATACCGTCATCAACCTATGCAAGCCAACTTTTCCTGCGGAATAAGTTGCCAAGACGATACGTTCCAGTGCAACGCCGTGGTCGACCAGAACTTGAACTGCCATCAGAGCTGCTCCTCCGCTAGCCATTTGCGTATCGAGTAGTAGCACGCTCTCATGCTTGTGGATGTCTTCGGGAAGGCGCAGGTAATGGAGTTCTGGTTCTCCGGTTGAATAGCTGGACTGGATCAGGAGCCTGCCTGTTCTGCAGTCCGGGATGGTTTTTCTAAGGGCTGGCTCGAAGGCCGATCCTCCTCGGAGCACAATCACGGCGCTAACCTCTCCCTTGGGTCGTAAACCGTTGTACGTATAACCAGGTGGCGTCTCGATGGACGCTTCTTCGAATTGGACGTTGTTCAGAGCCCTGTAGTCGAGTCAACATACATCACCCTCTAGGACAAACATGCCTCTTAGACTAGACCTACTGTTCAATGATCAAGGCGGCAAGGCGGTCGAAGTAGAAGATGAAGTCTTCGGCCGATGTGTCTATGTCCTGAAGAATCGTGTTCATGAACTTGATTTGAGGCCCCTCGCTCATGACTACGACACGGTCGGATAGAGGCTCGTCTCTGTCTCTGACCTCAAGCCTAGCCAAAGCCTCACGATGATGGGTTGACTTTTCAAACAACTTCTTTTCAATGAATTGGACCATCATATCTTTACATTGCCACTTAGTAAAATTGTTCACAAAAAAAAAAAAACCATGGAAAGATCTCATGCAGGAATCGGCTTAGACTCACCAAGTGCCACTCGATTCTCGATTCCTCTGGGTACGATTAAATCCGCTACTTTGCGTTGTGGTTCGACGAACTGATTCACAACAGGCAGGCTGTGGTAAGCGAGAGATCCACCTAATAGGCAAACAGCAGCTTGACTTGGAAGTCTCACCTTTTCAAAGTTGGGTTTCACGAAAGCGAACCACTGCTTTATGCAGCCCTCAACATCTCGGCCTCGCTCCCGAACATCTCGAACAACTAGCGTAAATGGTGAGCACCTGCACTTAGTGGCAACTCTACAGGCAAAGAAGATACTTACTTCTCCGCGACAGGCAGGTATCTGCATCAGCATCACAGTAAATCTACAGCCAAGTCAGATTCTGTCCAACGGTATCGTTCGTGAGGCTGACGTACTCCCATATCACACAACTCACGAACCCGCGGATCGTAGAGGGCAAAAATGCCTTCCAAAACGAGTACGTGCGGGGAATAGATGGATGTGGTGTGCTCTAGTCGTGCATGCTTGGCGAAAGAATATACAGGAACCTCTGCTCGCTTTCTGCAGACGTTGGGTTAATGAGTGTGTCCAAACCTGTCTCATTAGGTAGTAGGTCATGGTTACCCAGCTTTCAGATCTCGCAGAGTGTTAATCAGAGCATCGAAATCAATGGCCTACGTAAGTGGTCTAAGCGTCTGATCTTTGACGGAGATTGAGAAACGGCATCGGATCCAGGAACGTACATCTGGTGAGTCGAAGTCGTACTCATTGGCAAATGCCAGTTTGGATTGGGCAGGGGTCAATGTCTTATAGAACGAGTCCTGATTTGTCGTTAGCCACGGCATTTCGAATCTCCATGCTTCCCCTAGAGTGTTCATGCCATGGATAGAATGACAACCCAGGGCAGGTTGAGCTTCTTCACTATCGTCTGAGATAGCGTCGACTTGCCGGAGCCCGAGCTGCCAGCGACGGCGATGATGCTAACATCTGCCCATGGCGGAGAGTAGTAAGCTCGCTTCTGAACCGTGACATGGCTCTCGAGCTGCGACATTTCTACCGGCCAGGACGTGGTTTGGGCTATTGGCCGACAGGTCGTTGTTACGAGCAAGGTCAAGCACAGGGTTACGCTTTTGCTTTTATCCTAGGTAGGGTACAAGAGTAGATGAAGTGGGAAGTGGCTCGCGTGATCCACCCCGCGAGTTTTTGCTGGCGCCAGTACGAGGACCGTACAGTAATAGATTTGCTGCTGAGATTGGAAGTGAGAGAGAGAGCTGAGGAGCGCTTGCGAGAACAAAGGCGACAAGCAAAGGTCGATGTCGATCGATAGAACAGATGGCGGAACAGATCAGATGTAAACTGACGGTCAGGGTGCAGGACAAGAAATCTTATCTGGCTGCAGTTCTGCTGTAGCCCACCGGAATCGAGGCTTCGAGGGCGTGGCACGGAGATGGCCGCTTCTACAGCTGGCCCGCTAACGTAACGGCGGATAGACCCCATCAAGCGACGCTTAAGCCGCGCTGATAGGTCTGATAGGGCTTGGTGAGGCACAAGCACCTAAAGTAAAGTAAGCATGTGCCGGACAACTAACGCTCACATGGTCGGCGGCGTCTAGGCAGAGGCGGCTAGGGCTTTTGGCAGCCTGGGAGGAGGAAGCTGTGAAGTGAGGCTGCTGGCGGATGGAATGGTCTAGTGTGCGGAGCTGAACATGGTGGTTGTTGGCTTTTGATCAGCCAGCCTCGTCTCGTGCTCCCATTTCTCTGTGCCGTACCTTGCGTCCTTTGACTGGCCACTGGCACCAAATAGGAGGCGAGGGGACATGCACCAAGTTACGAGTTATCGATAGGTACCCAAAGGTTTACGGCGTGCAGAAGACTCTTGATTATTTTGAGCCTTAGTTTGCATGCTGCTGCCAGCCAAGCTGATATCTGACGGAATACCGACGAGTACGATTACAGCACGTACATTCAGCAGTACAGGGACCAGGTACTCGCAGCGGCTACCTGCACTAACTGAAGCACTCCTAGAGCTGTTTGGCTTCAGCAACACCCGCTGTGCAATGCCACACAATGACCCAGCATCATACCCATTTCTTTTTATTTATTTTTTATATGAAAAAATTTTCCTCTCTTTTTTTTCTTTGCTCTCATTATCATCGTGAAGGGTTCCGTTACTGATGGAACCCCCCCAGTTATCAGTTTCACATGCCCCGTTCTACCATGCTCTTCTCATGTTAGCTGCCAAAGTCCCCCACCAGAGAGGGCAAACGCAGCCGCAAAAAGCTTCTGTGGAGCGCTGGCGGGCGTCCGCGTCAGCTATTGGTCCGCCTGGATTACTGTAAACGGGGCTAGGCCACCTCCAAAAAGGGCAGTCGCTGCTCTTCCGCCTCTGCGCAAAATCGCTTCTCTCTCTTCCACATACCAAACTTTTCCCATCTCCCACCACTTTCGCCCTGTTCGCGAGCCCACGGTTCCACGACTCGGCTTGCCAATGCGCTGAAACGGTGGCATCCTCGGCTTCCTCTTTGGCTGCCCACGCACGCCATGAGCCTCCTTATTCTCACAAATCCGCTGCTGTCGTACCGTAACTAGAGCTTCTGCCGGTTTCCTGCGGGAGGGCCGTTGATCGGATCTATGGTACGATGTCGTGACGTTGCTGGACTTTGCACCCCGCTCCATGTCCTGACTCTCTGCGCAGATGTCGTCAGCTTCTACAGCTACTCCGGCTAAACATGCCTTTGAGAGGCGTGTCGAGGGGGTCAAGTCTCCCAAAAAGTATGTATGAGCTGCGCGCCCAACCCTGACTTCTTTCCCCTACACCACAATGCCATCTATATGATGAACACTATATCAATGGGAATCTCTCTGAGACATTTTGTGCGGAGATCCGATATAATCTTCTTTTTTCCTGAACACTTCGAAAGCATTTTTGTCATTCTTCTCTCTTGTCTGGTGCTGTAGCTGGTACGGATTATTGACAAGCTTTTAGTGATATTAATGCCTTGATTTTGGATTATTTGACCATGGAGGGCTACCCGAATGCGGCTGCAAGATTCTCGAAAGAGGCAAACTTGCAGCCACAACAGGATACCTCCGCCATCCGCGCCAGGCAGCAGATTCAGAACTGCATTCATAGCGGGAATATTCAGACTGCCATCGAGACTCTTAACGAACTTGATCCTGAGGTATGTGGCATCATCATCCGCATTGACGCCCCCCACTCCTTATATGATTAAAACAAGAGTTTATACATGCACCACGCATATGGTCGGTTTACTGGCCCGTGATGAGAAACACCACTTTTTTATGATTTTTACCCTTTTTCTATCCTTTGTTACCAATCGCATTTCGGCTTCCATTTCCAGCTCATCGGTTCTAACATGGGATTTAGATTCTGGATGAAGATACCGCATTGCACTTTTCTCTGCTGCGGCTTCAACTCGTCGAGTTAATCCGAGTGTGCACTGCATCAGGGGGAGATATCAGTCCTGCCCTGAAATTTGCAACGGAACAACTTGGTCCACGTGCTTCCACGAACCCTGCCTTTTTAGAGGATCTGGAAACAACAATGGCTTTATTGCTATTTAATCCCGACGTCCTGGAACCGCAATTGGCCGCTCTTCTTGACCCTAGTCTGCGCCGTGATGCAGCGGACAAGGTGAACCGGGCCATCTTGGAAAGGCAGTCAACCAGACGCGAGGCCGCCATCCGCCAGCTTGTCAAGATGCGAGCCTGGGCAGAAGGTGCAGCGAGGGAGAAGGGCACTAGCCTTCCAGACCGTCTCGATATAGGATTGAGAGGCGAAGAGTCCTCGAATCAAGCCTGGCGAGGTTCCAATTCAGAGAATGGACATGATTCCATGGTGACGACCTAAACAATTCAATGACGCTTATGAATACTACGACCCCTATCAAATTGCAACTTGCAATTCTACTATAATGACAATTAATTCACATAATATCTCGCGATTATTCGTACACACTCGCACACGCACTACGTGAAACCGAATGGCAACAACGCCTGTTATCATAGGGGTTTGGAGAAGACCAAGGCGGAATGCATGAACCAATTTCATCACAGAAAACTCGCATAGAGCGGTTTTCTTCTGGCCCATAAAGTAGAATTGGAGGGTTCAAATATATTGGACAACTCAGAACAGCAACACCGCTGCTTAGTTCTTAAAAGGCACATTCGTGAATCAGAATTTTTAATACACTATTCCTTATCTAATATTTATGTATCGGCACGCATGTTTGATGCCCTATTTTGTTCGGATGTGCTTCAACTTCTTGGGTGAGTATAGGAAGTTGTTGGCGTATGCTTTAGGTGTAATCTTGCGCGAGTTGGGCTCCTGGACGAAGTACTCGTAGCCCTGCTTCTCTGCGAAACGAATGGCGTCCTCCTTGGACTTGAAGTTGATGTGGGTTCCCTGTACGAAATCTCCCGAGGACTGCCATCCCATCAATGGGTTTTCCCATCGGTGTCCCTTGGACAGAATATCCCAGTCCATTCGCCAGCGCTCGCCCCTGAAGTCGCCAGATTGTGTAGCCGGCTTTGCCTCCTTGTAGATACTAGATGATTGAATTAGAGGGGCAAACATTTGAGACAAGCAGGTCGAAGATCAAACTAACCGGACCGTCCTTGCCTGGAGTTCGATAGGAGCACCCGAGATAGTGGCGGCAGCGAGAACCTCCTCAGTGCCATCCTGTACACGCTTGGGGACCGGAGAGAATGTGCTGCGCACCGTTAGCATCCGGTATCATCAACAGAAGAGGTAGAATAGCTTCCGTACGAGGTAGCCTTGTCGACAGGTGCGTCGTAGTCGGGCTGGTTGGCGCTGGGCATGGCGGGAACAACATCGGCAGGCTTGCCCACGGTGCTTTCGAAGCGGCGGGGCACGGAGGCGAAAGCTAGCCGCGGGCGCACGGCATTGCGCAGCAGGCGGGCGGCCGACTGAGTTCTGAGAGACGCCATGGCGAAGAAACTGTGCCTCTCAATTGGAAGGAAATTGGTTGTCCGTGACGGCGATGATGGTGGTTTGCGGCCAATGTTCAACCTTGGCTGGGCCGAAAATGGAGAGCGCTGATTGGGCGGTGCGGAGCGATGTTTTGCCGAGACGAGTGCTTTTCGGCAAGAGAACCTCTCGGCCTGCGAATAATGCAAATCCAGCGATTTATCGACGACCTTGCCCATTGAGCGCCCATTCGACATTTGACGGCCAGACTTTCGAGCGTCTTTCCTCGCAATCCGACATCATGAGCTTCGTCACTCGCCGAGCGCTTTCCACGCTCATTCCCCCCAAGGTGAGACCCTTTGGTGGCATGTCAATTCATCCATGTCTGGTTGTGCTAATAAAAGTCTTTGTAGATTGCCTCCCCTAAGGTACGAGATACTCCTAATGCTTGAAAACACCGCCGGACCATACATGTCAACATGATTCGAAGAGGACGCAACGCAGCAGGGCAGAAATGGGTCGTCGTGCGAGGAAGGCGGTTGCGAGCCTCCTCGGATCGGATGGCGTGCGGGACAATGGAACATTGGGCTAACGAAGAATACTCGATGCTAGGCAATCGGTGCTGCTCCTGACGCTCTGCGCATGCAGCGTGTCGTCAGCTTCTACGAGAAGCTTCCCCGGGGTGCCGCCCCCGAGATCAAGGGCAAGGGTCTTCTCGGACGCTACCAGGCCAAGTACTTTGGCAAGAACGCCTCTGCTACTCGTACGATATTACCCAAATCAACGGCTTGGATGCGGAATACATGCTAACATGCATCGAAATTGCAGCTATCGTGCACGCCCTGCTCTTCCTGATCGGCATCGGTTACGCTCAAAACTACTACTTCCACCTGCGTACGTACATCTGGTTATTCATTGCTCGATATTCCTTGGCTAATACCCTGTATAGGTCACCACAAGAACAATGCCCACTAAAGTACTATGGAGGATGGTTTGTTGATGCCACTCTCCATATGATGAGTGGCCATGTAAATAGACTCTAGAACGGTGCTGGGATATGACCACGCCCGGACTTCCTTATGTACTATCAGACACGCATTGAATTATCTTTTCCCCCTCTCCTACACGATGATGCTGAAGTGATGCAAGACATCCATTCTATTCGCTGGACCACTTCATATTCTCCTTGCTTCTCGTCTTGTTATTGGACCAAGAAACAAGCGGCGTTGGGAATAGTGAGGTCATGAATATGCACAAAATATGCGGAAAAATGGTTCCTTAACGAAAAGTACTGCTAACAGCTGCCAAGTCTTTGAAAAGTGTGACTGGTCTTTTATAATTATTGTCAGGTGCTGAAATCGACTCAGCCCGAGCCTGATCAACCATCCAATGAGTCACTTCACAGGCATCTGCTGACGCTGACTGCCTAGCTGACAGCAGCGTGAATACAGGGCCATTGGAAACAAAATATATCCTGGATTCTTTTTCGTTGGAAATATACCATGACAGCAATTGGCGCTTTCAACCTTTTAGTATATGCATGAATGTTATTCAGCCCTGACGTGGTCAGCAATTGGTGGTATTGACATCGACTATTGAGCGCCTTGTTCCGGGGAATACGTGCAAAAGTCACAGACACTGTGCAAAGGTCTAAACCCCCCAAAAAGCTGCTGCCCACGTCCCCAAGAGCCACCTAAACAATAGGTGGGCGTAGCCCATTCAGGCTGCGTGCGGCTGTCCACAGTGACAGTGACGCACGGGCCCCTAATCAGGCGGAACTTTCCCACTCAGCGCTAGGCCAGAACCAAGTTGTGCAGCTTCGAAAATCAGTCGCTTCCACCTCACCATCACGACTGCAGAGCACATCTCAGCCTCTCCTCCCCCAATCCCCCGCGACCGAATTCACGACTCCTCTCACCGAAACCGACCCGCATTGCGAGGCCCTGAAAGAGAGGATTTCCCCCCGAAGCCTCCGCTGCAACTTGCGCCGCCTTCGCCTATTCTTCGATATTGCCAGCTCGTTCCACCTCGCGATCCGTCTCCCCCTCCTCCTCTTCTCCTCCACCCTTGTCGACACCGCGCTGCAGGCTAGCTTTTGAGTGTTGCTTAAGGCAGACAGGCACACTGTCAAGCCACCTTCATAGGCGAACATCTCGAAAGGCGATTTGGTTTTGACTTTGGATTCGGGCGAGAGTTCGCATCTTACGGCTCCCACCGGCGCACACCTGCCACCACGACGGATGATGGCCACTGAGCCCTCCACCGACAACTCAGCTGATGTGTTTGCCTCGACTGAACTGCAATCTGTGAGGCGCCTCCTCCCATGTTCTTCTAGAAGCCGCACGACGTCTTTGTAGCGGCGTCGGCGTGGACATGCTTCCCAACCCCCATGTGTAACGGGACATTGTGTGCTCTGAGATGTGCTAACGTGATGCTCTCTTTGACTTGCAGGCGCCCGACTCCCAACATGGCGAATTAGTCCCCCCAGCTGTAAACGGCGGCTCCCCACTCCCCGAAGACATCGCAAACAAGCGCATCTTGAGTGTCGAGGACCAGATCAATTCTGCCGACGTCAGTGTGAGTGGGGGGTCAGATACCGAGGCGTCGCGCGCAAAGGATGGCGACAAAGGACAGAGCCGCGCTGGGTCCTCAGCAAAGAAGCCAGCGACATTCAAGGCCGTTTCTGTCAACAAGACTTTTTTAGCTTCCAAGGCGAATCCCAGCGTCGCAACCAAGACAAACGACAAGCCAGCTGCGGGCTCGAGTACCCCGCCGACCGGCTCCGCTACCTTGTCTATATCACGACCACGTCTAGTTGCAAAGTCTGGTAGCGGTACTGGTGCCTCATCTCCGCGGTTCTCATCACTGGCGAATGGCGGCAAGCCTGCTGCTGCACCCGATCCGAATGCTGTTTGGAATAAGAATAGGCGTAGGTGAAATCGATGCTGTTAGAGGAGGCTTTCTTTGAACTAATCTCATGTTTGGTGTTTTATAGCTGCTCCTCCCCCGGAGCCAAAGAAGTTTACAGACGAAGAGCTCAAGAAGTATGGAATTCATATGGCTAGTCGCCTGAACGAAGAAGATACCCAAGGGCAAAATAAGTGGGCAGATATCGATGACGATGACGATGACTGGGCACCCGAAGCCATCACCTGGGGAGATGGCACCAAGACAACTCTTCCTCACCCTGACGAGACGGCGGCTCGAGCAGCAGATCCTACGCCAGATGTGAGCAAAAGCGTCGCCGAAGACAAGCCATCTTCTCCGGCACCACCAGGTACAACCAGCACACCAGTGCCAAAATCAGGTGGCCTTCCGTCAGGGAAAGGGTTGGTTCTCAAGAGCGCTGCCCAGGAGAAGCCAGTTCTCGTAGCCAAACCTCCAGCACCTCCTGCGCCTGCTAAATCGCCATGGGCTACCTTGCCGCCTGTTGCAAAAACATCTCCTGGAGCTATAGAGGCTGCATATCCACCTCGGGGGGCTCTAAGAGAGTCGTCTTTCGCCAGCCACATGGGCCCTCCACCACCCCGAGATATGGCAGTAGATGATTATTCTCGCTCGACTTGGAGAGACAGATCCTCTTATGGAAACAAGGAGCTCTTCAACTCTCGGTCCGGACGATATGAGCCAGTTACCGATCGACGACCGTCAATGCGATCTGATTCTCAGACTAGGTATCCTGCCTTGTTACAGCGTGCACCTCCACAAGACCACCCAGCCGAGCCTTCTGCCGCGTTTCAAACTAGTCGTACCGCCCAGGATGTGCCCTTTGGACGCCGTCGCGGCTCTTCCAATGTTAGCGGTGGTAGTGGATCATATTTGCAGCGGTTGAACAAGGGAAACGATGGCTCTATACCACCGCCACCCGAATTTCTCAGTGCTCGGAGAGGTTCCCTAGCAGGTTCCGTCCTAGAGAGTCCAGTCTCTCCTGTGGCAGCGTCTGTGATGAGCCAGGGACCGTCGAGACACCAGCCATTGCCCTCTCCTGGAACAACTTATGCCGCTCCTCATCATGGACCCCCACATGTTGAGCATAATGCACCACCTCCCTCCCACCAGCTTGAAGATGACCTTGAATTACAGAAGAAACTGATGCGTGAAGGCATTGAATCAGCTAGGAAACGGAGGCAGGAGGAAGAGGCTCGGGAGGAGGCCGCACGCCGAGAGCGTATACAAAAGAAACTGGAAGCGATGGGACCTCCCCCTGAAAAGAAGAGCGAGGCGAAAGAGGCACCCAAGGATCACGCAGCGAAACCAACGCCGAGCCAGCAACCGGCTCCGAGTGAGCAAAGAGATACGCCCACAGCAAAAGCAAGGTCAGATCAAGCAGATTCGGGTAAGGATAACGCAGCCGCCGTACAGCATATTGAGAAGCCCGGGTTCAGCCATAAAGAAGTTTCATCACCAGCACACATCGCCCCGCCGCCTGGGCCGACAGCTAGGCGACTATCTCACAGTCAAGACTCGGTACCTGCCAGCAACTGGGGCAACCGGCCAGACCGATTCTCGTCATGGGTTGCTGGCACGCCACGGAATGTGTGGAGCTCCTCAGACAACGACAGCGGACTTGGGAATGGCACGTTCAATCCTCACCTTGGACGTGCATCCGGCGCGCCCGCCCAGCCGACTTCAACGAATAATGCCCCTGCCCCCATAGCCCCTCCAACTTCAGTCCAATCTTCTCACAACCGAAATCAAGTACCCGCGCCTATTGGTTCGCGTGCTACAAGATATGGAAATCTAGGAACAGAGCTTGCCAGTAAATGGGTGACAGCTGTGGCTGAAAACGACAAGAGGATGAGTGCAGAGAAGTTGGCCGAACGAACAGCTCGTGAACGCCAGCTAGCCGAGCGTGGAGTCTCTGTCGAGGATGCCCAGCCAGTTATCAAAGATACATGGCGCCCCGTTCACATCCCTGGCGATGGCACCAGGCGTGCCGTAAGCTCCAGTGAAGTTCAGTCGAATATCACGGACGATTCTATTGCAGGTAGCCAACCCGCAGTTCTTGGAAATGGGCCCGGCAGTTCTGTCCTGCCTCCTAATGGCCCGACCACAACACCTCAGTCGCGGCCTTCTCGGTTCTTCCCTGCTCGAGATGTTCGCACTGAGACAGGCATGGTTGAGCCTATTCGACCATCTTCACCATCTCCTCCCCCGCCAACTATGGAAGGCCACCCGGTATATGAGGGAGATATTTCACGTCCACATGTGTCATTACCGAAGCCGCAGCCAGTAGTCAAGCTACCTCCTTCCATGGTTGCTGCTCAGGCACTACAAGCTAAGGCGAGCAACCCGTGGGCCAACCGGGCTACAGGAAGAGAGATATCACGCGCCCCCATCCCTCACACTTACTCTGCACGACGTGTTTCCGAGACGTCGCAGGGAAATTGGCAGGATAAAATCAATACTCTTCTCAATGGTGGAAAAGCGTCTCCGCCGAAACATATGGGAATAGATCCTGCTAGTCGGAGTGCATTGGATCATACCACCAACCAGCACTCTACAACCGTATCTCTGCCTGTTGTAACAGTGCAACACCCTGCAACCGTATCCATGCCTATTGCGATAGAACAACACTCAGCGGACGGCTCTTTGACGCTGACTTCCAAGCCTATATCGGAGGAATGCTTTGAAGAACAGGAAATGGGCTCTCTGCCACGGATTAGGCTTCCGCACAAGGCACCAGAAGCAGCATGGCAGCCCGCGGCAGTAATAAAGCCAATGCCCAAGAGGTTCTTCGTACAACCATCTTTCGTGGAACCATACTATTTCGCAGCAGAGGTTGTTGGCGGCGCAAATGCCGTGAGAATTCACTTTCCAGGGATGAGTGAGCCTAGGGTGGCCACCATCCCACTTTCTGCGGCGAGAGGCGGGCGAGGGACTCATAGGCCATCGTCACGACACCGTGGTGGTGGTCATGGACCTCGAGAAGGCGGAAGAGGTGGTGGTAGTGGCAATGGCAGCAGCAAAAGGGAGTTTTCTAACAGCTACGGAGATGCTGCCAGTCAAAGCAGCACTGGCCGTGGCAGCCGGGGCGGATATCGTGGTCGCGGATCTGATAGATCTGATAACTGGAGTCGGTTTTCGCAGCCCCGTGAGTCAGGTTCATCTGCTTAGCTGAGCTCTTCGCAAACACCTTTCAACGATCTTGTTGTGGAACCCAAGAAGGGGTCATAGCCGGCTCCTTATGTACCGGCAACATACGAACATCAGGGGTTGCTTACTTTATTTTTTCCCCCTCTACCTTACCCCAGCTCAATGGGGTATTGATACGATAGCTTCTGATTTCTCGCTATTCAGGAATGGAGATGAGAGTTGACTTGTTAACTGTCTAGTTGTCTCTGTGTACGTTGAATCCGATGGTTTCGGATGGCTCAGAGACGTGTATGTACACCTTTAAACGCGTTGTGATAGCACATGGTTTCTTAATGGTACCAACCCAGTCAGTGTCCCTAGAGACATTGTAAAACAGAAAGGAGGAAAGGAGGAGTAAAAAGGAAGGGGAAGAAAAGACGACTATTCCCGATGCAAAAAGGATCGCTCGTCTGTAATTAAGCTCGTTTAATCGGGTCAGATTCTCATTTTTCGTGTTTCACTGTCTCTGCCTACCCAACTACCATCAAGTACCAATCCTCCCCTTTTAAAGAAAGGGGCATTGTCTGCAAGGGCAAAAAGGGATGGGAATTTCTAAAAAAAGAGAGAGAAGAAGAAGAATTCTACTTATATCTTCGCGTTCGTAGTGCAGTTTTTGCAATGCCATGACGGAAACCTTTTTCTCCCTGATTTGATAGTTGGCCCTTTTGTTTCATGGGCAGGGCTTTTGAGGTAAACGAACTGTATGAGTACAGATATGAATTACGGGGTCCTCTATCTACATCCATGAAGCGATGGATGAGGCCTTTGGTTGGTCATGGGGGCCTTTGAAAAGGGAAAAAACACGGTCGGACAACAGGCTACTTAGCTCGTTCATACATGCCGCGAAGTAGTGCAGTATTGTACAGAAACATAACAAAAATGTTTTGATTTTGCTCATTACGAAGAATCTTTCTCTCCCCATCTCCCTAGGCATTGCAATGCGTGGCTTGATGTTTTCCATGATCCAACGATTTTCCCATAGATCGTTATTCTAATGCACCCCTTCCAACATCCTTTTTGACACGTGTTTGTTTGTTTTTATATATCCGTTCAACTCCAAACTCCCTTCATGCTCGTTATATCATCGCATTACCTATTCCCACCCCCTCCTTCCGTAGGTCATGTTACCTCCAAATGGTAAGCATAAATAACTAGTTAAAAACGTTATTGTAGGACTGCCAGCCTATAGCCAAATACTCTACGGAGAGTCTACCGTCCTGGTCTACATCTCTTCGATGGCACAGTTGGGATGTAGAACATAGATGACGTTCATAGGCGTTGAGGGACCTGCGCCCTCAGTGAGACCTTCGCCCCTGAGCGCCATGAAGATTTTTTCCTATTGGAGAGAGCCTCGTTAGATTGCATGTACATCTCATAAAGGGGGACATATGTAATTGGTAGCCCAAATGGCAGCTGAAAACTTACCTTGACCATCTTTTTCAGAACCATGTGTGCGAGAGTCTTCTCCCTGTTGTAGTCTTCTTCTCCGTCCATCTCTGCCTCTTTCTGCTCTAGATACCAATTGATCAAGACGCTGCCCTCGACACCGTCGCCGGTGCCAGCCTCATCTTCGCTGATCCTCTGGACAAACATGTTCACCATTTGGATGTACATGTCGTAAGTGATGGTGTGCTTCTTCCTGGGCGCAACCTGTGATTCATCTTGACCTTCGGCCATGGCCGCGTCACCTTCGTGATCTTCCGCAGGGGCAACTCCAAGAGCAGCATCCTGAGCACGGAGCAGTGTTTCGCTATCTTCCACGGTATCTTCTGTCTCCTCCATCTCAATATCATCGTGCTCAACAGAGATAATACTCTGGCGCAAGAGGTTGTAGGCTTCGATGACGAATTCGGGGGTTATTTCCTCAACACAGTTGACCTTGGCAATAGCCTCGGACAAACGAATCATACTCTCCAGTTGACGAACAGTAATTCGATAAGAGTTCTTTCCGGCACCACCCTGGGCATCGTCGGCTCGCAGCTCCTTGTATTTCTCAACAAGGGTTTCTCTCGCCTCATCTGTGAATTCGGGCCGGAATGTTTTCGCAAATCGGATGTACCGCTGGAGCTGCTCCGTGCTGAATTCTGGAGTGATGGCTTCGTCACGGTGCTGGTGAACTCTTACGATATGCTCCGAAAGGTGACGATCAAACGACTCAGAGCATTCATCAAGAACGACAAAGAATAGATCGAAACGAGACATGATGGGCGCTGACATGTTGATGTTGGCACGCAGAGTGGTTTTCCGGTTATAGCGGCCTCCAACTGGATTGGCGGCAGCCAGGATACTTGTACGCGCATTGAGCGTTGCTTGGATACCCGCCTTTGCAATTGAGATTGTCTGCTGTTCCATAGCTTCGTGAATAGCAACTTGGTCAGCAATATCCATCTTGTCGAACTCGTCAATGGCGCAGATACCATTGTCGGCAAGCATCAGCGCACCGGCCTCAATGGTAAACTCTCCCGTCTCCTCATCCTTGACTACAGCGGCCGTTAAACCGGCAGCAGACGAGGCTTTGCCGCTGGTGTACACTGCACGTGGCGCAAAGGAGCACACATATTTGAGGAACTGGGACTTGGACGTCGAAGGATCTCCAACGACGCAGATGTTGATGTCACCTCTCAACTGCATTCCTTCAGCCGTAGTCTTGCTGACACCAGACATGAGCTGCAAGAGGATACCCTTCTTGACCACTTCGTGTCCATACACTGTCGGCGCAATAGAATTGACCAGTCGAGAATAGATATGATCACCGTGGACCATAGCTCGCAGGTCCTCAATCTCGGATGGATTCATGGACGCCAGGACGGCGGCCTGAGCTTCTTCGACTGACTCAGTACCCTCGGGGATATTGCCATTATTCTGAGTAAGAGCATTGACAACGTCGATGGCGCCGCTGGCAGCAGATTGGCCAGTGGAAGTGGTATCTGGCGCAACCATGCACGCAAGGAATGCCAAGCGGTATGTCAGATCTCGAACTCCAAGAGCCTTGAGGCCTGAGATGCCATTACCACCGACATCGGCTCCACGAGGGGCGCCGCGATCATCACGAACCGCCGTGGGCCGCAAGCCAGGAAGACCGAGCTGGCTGACATCGGGCACCACAATCAGAGCGCCAGTGAAGATGCACTTTTCACCAGCCTTGGCACGATCGACGATCTCGCCTCTCAGAATGACGTCCATGGTACGAGGCATACTACCCGTGGGAATCTCAGAGCTGTTTTCCTGGATGCGAACCTTTTGCCAATCAACAAATGTGCTATGACGAATGTCCAATTGCCATGACACACGATTTTGGCAAGTTTGATTGGGACATTGTGTTGGTTCAGTGTATCGAAATGTTTGCTCGACATTGGGGACAACAACACGGCAAGCCTCGCAGACGAACGTGGCCAATGATAACTCAGGCCGAACCTCTGAGGTTCTCGTAACTGTGCCAGAGATGGAGAGCAGCTGGCCGATGTTGGCGGCTCTCAAGGCTCGAATGCGCGAGACAAGAGGTAGGTTATAAAAGGCAATGGAAAACAGCTTGTCTGTCTGCTGATGCTCGTTCTTCCTTTGGGACAAATCACTTTGCGTTCCTGAACCAAACTGGCTGGCTCCAGAAGTGCTCAGCTTGCTGGATGTGGTGGCTTGTCGATGCTCGCGGAAATATTGTGGCTCATATTTTGCAATCATGTTATGCAATGCGGCGGTGAGAAAGGGGAGGAAACGATAGTATTGGCGGATAATACCGTCTGCCAGACTACCATTCTCCCAAGAGGCCAGATGCTTGTAGTCGACGTAGAAGGTTGAGAGTTGGTACGTTTTCATACCCCTTATCTGGGCAATGTAGTACTTGTTCGTTGTGACGGCACTCGAGGGGGGTGCGCCCGATGACAGAGGAGCTTCGGCGAAGCTAAGAAACAAGCATATTGGTTAGCTAGACGTCAATGCATAGGCAATTCCAAGATGACCTCACTTTTCAATGAAGCCCTCAAAGTGTTCCTGGACAAGCATGCCGATGCGATCCTCCACCTTGGGAATACTAGCGGCATCCGGGATGCGCGAGCTGCGAGGAAGCTGGTCGTCGGCAAATCCATCAGCATCACCATAATCGTCCCGAGGAGTTCCCATGTTCTCTGACGGCGGGCCGCGGGGACGAGTTGATGAGGACGAGGGGAAACCTCCAGGCCGCCTCTGCGGGGCCAAGCCGTCCGACATCATGAAGTTGGAATCGCCGGGGGTAGCCATTGTGGCTTGTAGCGAGATAATGGCCTAGAGAAGCTTCAGTGAGGTCGTGAGCATGTGCATCAGCCGGGACGCTGCAGTGCTGAGGCAACGGAGGTCGCTATGCAAAAAGGCTGCGAAGATGGATTATCGTACCCAAATTTGGAGTCTGAGGTGGGTTGGGTTTAGAGGGGAACGACGCGTGTGGAGCGCGTCTTGGGGTTTCTATTCAAGGGCTAGCGTGACGCGAAATTTAAATTGATTGCATTGTACGGAGATCTCAGATTAGATAACGAATTCATTAAGCTGCAGCGCGCCGAGCTCTCTGGATGACGCGACCTCGGGTTCAATCAGTAAATTGCTGCTGATATTCATCCAGCTCCAATATTGTTGCCATACAGGGCCCAATTGACAAATTATCATGTCTCAGCCGTCAATGCTTGAAATCCGAAAGGATGAAATTACCCCAAGCGAGGGCGTTGTCAACTTGCTTCCTTGCCGCGTCCAGCACACAGGTCCTATCGGGCCATCTTCAGCTTATTGGAATCCCACTATAGATGAGAGTGAGTAGGATGAATCCGCGAGCATTGGTTATGACCACAACTCTGATATTTCTCCTGCTCTTAGACGACAATAAGACGGCATATCTTCGAGGGCGGAAGCTTCAGGGAAAAGTTGCATCATTACCTCCGAATTATCGAGGCTTTGTTCTTCAGCGAAAAGACGACGAACAAAAAGATGCCGAGCAACCAGATATCATCATGATAGGAGAGGACGGAGATGAGGGCTCGGCTCCTATACTGGGAACAATGCACACCGTAACAGAATTTGATAAAATGGTTGTCTGGTCGCATGACGCAGTTACAGATGCTTCAGCAGACCCCTACCTAAGAAACGTGGAAGAGTGGCTTCAAGTATCGGATAGTGTAAGTTGGCGTGCAAGCATATGTGAAGACGCAATGGGCTAATGCAACCTTTACAGATACATTCTTATGATACCGCAGATAAGGGAGAGTCGAAATGAAGAACGAGATGAGATTTGGCAAGAGATGGGCTGTTGAATCATGCCAAAAGATTACTTCATGATACCCACGTTCTAGACAATACAAGGCATATAAACTAGAAGCATTCGATTTCTCTTCTTCCAATTCTTCTAATATTTGATCGATTGCTGGTTGCGTATACAGAGTCTCCTTGATACTTCGTACTTATCGTCAAGTGCATTATAAGATGGCATTTCAGGACTATATGGAGTGCAATACGAGGGACGATGAGACGAGGTCATGTTGCTACTTAGTTTGATCGTGTGCAAAGTTATTTGGAATTAGCGTATGCATCATAACATTTCGCTGGATTATTTGGCCCGGGTAGTATTCTAAGTTCATAGAGCTCATATATTATCGAAAAAGTAGAAAGGGTTGGAAGCCATCACGCCAACGCCCAGACTCCAGAGATCAAACTCCTTGGGGGAGTTTTGAGAAAGATATCCGATCTACGCTATTCAGAAATGCACCCCTGATACGACAGAGGAGGGTATTCAAGTATTCAGGACATATGCAAACTTGATGTTGTATCATGACTTCTTCTTAGTCTTCTTTTTAAGACGAGATGCGCCGGTATTTGTTGGTTGCTTTGGAGCAAATCGGTTGACATGATCCATGTCAAAACCGGATTTGTGCTTCCGAAACAGAAGCATAGTAGCTCTGGCATCTTCAGTACTAGAGTGCGGTCCACTTTGGATTTCGATGCCGAGAATTTCCTTGGCGAGGATCTTCAGTGCGGGTTTCCTGCCGTGGCCATATTTTTTGAACGCCGGATATTTGGCGGTATCGCGTATATTCTTGAGAGAGTGGCTGAGTTTGAGGGCATCCAAGTCATGCTTGATATCATGGCCAATGAGAATTCTGTCTTGCAAAATGTCGCTGACTTCTTTCTGGACCTCGTCAAAGTCTCTTGCAAATCTCATTTCTTTTTGAGAGATTCCACTGACGGCTGTTCTCCAGTTGGTGACGCGCTCTTTCGGCTTGACGTATGAATCATACACTTGCCGTCCATGGAAGTCGACGATGCTGATGCGTGCCAGCGCTGATTCATGTCCGCCGGGACCAACGCCTACCATCTCGCAGTCGATAGCGACATACTTTCCAATCTCGAGTCCACTGGTAAGACCGTGATTCACCTTGTCTTTCGTAGAGGCAAACATCAGAGAATTTCCTTTGACACCTAGGCCATACGCCTCTGCCAAATCCTCCGCAGAGACCCCATGATCTTCAGCCCAAATCGCCAAGGATGGTGATGGAGTTTGCTTCGGTTTTTCTATCGCTGCCGAGCTTTGGACACCGCCCATTCTACGAACAGGCGGCTTATCTTTTCGATTTAGCGGTTTAGGGGCTTTGCTCTTGGATGTTTCAAACGACTTTTTCCGCAGTGAGGATTGTAGCTGCTCTTCAGCCTTTCGTTTTGTTGAAGGCTTGGAGGCTGCCTCAGCTGTTAATTGAGCTTGAAGTTTTTTCCAGTTAGAAGAAAGCTCGGCCATCCTTGCAAACAGCGGCCTAAAAAATCTTTTCATAAAAGCATCTGTCCATGAGGCGCATCACATGTCAGTTTATATAGAAATGTTGATGAACCTTGAGTTTTATTAACAAAGCTATAATATTCTTCAAACCAGATTGAATGCTTATAATGGGGCGCTCTATTTTCACCGCCTTCCGATAAGGGATAATCCGACGCTAGAGACATGTGATGCAGCTGGGAAATCGCCATATTCTGCCACCTTCTAAATCGCAATCTTGAATTTCTACAACCTTCTTCCATCCATCCATTTACCAACCACTCCAGCCTTTCCATCATGGGTGGCGGCACTCCCCATGGCGAGCCATCCGTAGGCTCCGATACACCCCGCCAAAAGGGCAAAGCGACCCCCGAGACACTGAAGACAGGCTGCATTGCCTGGGTCGAGAAAGATGGCCAGCCGCGACGAGCTGAAATCCTTAGCATAAAGGAAACAAAGTCGGGGAAGCACTATTACTGCAACTTTGACAACTTCAACAAGCGTTTGGATGAATGGGTTCCGGTTGCGCGGATTGATTTCACTCAGGAAGTGGAATGGCCGAATCCCGAGAAAGACAAGCCCAAAGACTCGAAAACAAAAAAAGTCCCATCAAATCAGCCCAAGAAGTCGCAAGTTTCGAAGAAAGCGCAGAAGCGGCCAGGCAAACGCGAGCAATCAGTAAACAGCGAGGCCACTACACCACATCCATGGACGGGTAAGTCTTGGCTCCAGCCCCCATCTATCAATGATTTGGCGTTTTCAGATAGCAGTTGAAGTTGCTAACCACATGAACCATGCGCACAGAATTTGTCGAAACGCAGGGGCAGCGAAAATCTTCATCGGTTGGACCAGAGGCAGAGTCGCAAGCGGGCGTCAGTTTTGAGGCGAGCGCAACACCAGGCGCAGGAGATGACCTGCTTGCCGATGAGAAGGAAGACGAAGGAAAGAAAGATGAACATGGCTTTAGTCGAGAGGAGGAAATTGAGAAACTGAGGACTTCGGGATCGATGACACAAAACCCGGCCGAAATATCGCGAATACGAAACATCTCAAAAGTTCAGTTTGGGAAGAACGACCTGTTTCCATGGTACTTTTCGCCGTACCCCGAGATTTTTGCGCTCGAGGACGTTATATATATCTGCGAATTCTGCCTTAGCTACTATGGCGATGAATTCGCCTTCACCCGACACCGAAAGAAGTGTACGCTGCAGCATCCGCCGGGCAATGAGATCTATCGAGATGACTACGTCTCGTTCTTTGAGATTGATGGACGGCGGCAGCGGACTTGGTGTCGTAACCTTTGTCTTTTATCCAAGATGTTCCTGGACCACAAGACGCTCTACTACGACGTGGACCCCTTTCTATTCTATGTCATGACGATGCGGACAGACAAGGGATGCCATATTGTAGGATACTTTTCCAAGGAAAAGGAAAGTGCAGATGCATACAACGTGGCTTGTATTCTGACACTTCCACAATACCAGCGGAAGGGCTATGGCCGTCTCTTGATTCAATTTTCATATGAGCTGTCCAAGATTGAAGGCAAACTGGGCTCCCCAGAGAAGCCTTTATCCGATCTTGGCCTTCTCAGCTATCGTCAATACTGGTCTGAGAATATTCTCGACCTACTGCTTGGCTACAATGAACGGGATGAGAAAGTGACGATTGAAGCAATCTCGACGGCGCTGGCGATGACCACACAGGACGTGGAGCACACGCTACAGGCCATGAAGATGCAAGTGTATCATAAGAGTGATCACAAGATCGTGATTCCGGAGAGGTTGATTGAGCAGCGGGAAAAGCAAAAGTTGAAACGGAAAAGGGTTCTCGATCCTCTCAAGATTCAGTGGAAGCCACCAGTATTTACAGCATCGAGCCGTACGTGGGGTTGGTGATGCGAGTTCTGGAGGCTCATTGGAATTGTTGGAATTTGGATCAAGCGTGCTGTTATTATTAATTTGTTTGGTTGAGGACCTTTTCCCGTGAAAGCTCAATGGAACTCCTTCTCTTGCTTCATTCTCTTTTGGTTAATAATTACGATGTACGATTAATTGGTTGGTGATACCCGGACGTAGGATGGACCAATGTGTACATAATTCCATAGCATTTAGTGAAGCAAAAAGAAAAAGAAAACACTACCATTCCATCCTTTTTCTGGACCATCATATTCACACATGATCTGCTACGTGCTCTGCATTTATTATTCGGTAGCTTTCAGATGGCATTAACGTTGAGGTATGACGTACTGTAGCAGTGTTAGTGCCGATTGTAGCTAGCTGGGGGCAGCTCTAAACAGCTCCAGACTTTCTTTAGTAGCTCCGGATGCAGCACTCCGTAGTGGGGGATTGTAGTGCATGCAGGGCCCGAATTGCCACATGGATGCTTTTTTGCTACCATAATGCCGCCATACCCTGAACTTTTGTGTTCCAATTCATCACAACTCAATTGACATTGATTATTTCTGGCTCCTCTAATCCCTGATTCCCAGGGAGGAACGTCGCCTTGACTCTCCTCCCAAACCCCTCCAATAGCCAGTATGTCTCTTTCGCTATTGGCGGCTGCATTGCTGGGCATCGGCGCAGTGACGCCCGTCTTCGGTCGAGGCGATTCGCAAATCCCATTCAACTATGCCGATGCATGTCCCGACTATGCGCTTTACGCATCGTATCCCCAGTTTGTTGGCCCTCCATAGTAATAGTGACGGTACTCAGCATCTGACAAGCACAGTCGTCCCTTTAGCTCTGGCCCGCTCGCCTTGCCTTACCAGCGTCCCAGCCCGCAGTGTCGGACGTTTCACTCAGACGAGATCGAGAGAGTCATCGAAGAGGTGACGTCGAGGATCAAGGACCCTGATCTGGCACGTCTATTTGAGAATACCTTTCCCTCGACAACGGACACAACCGTCAAATTCCACACCAAGGGTGGCAAGAACACGGGGTTTGTCCCGGTTGATGGGCGTCGATTGGACGATGGCGCATGGGAAGGACCGCAGTCCTTTATCATTACCGGCGATATCATTGCAGAGTGGCTGCGAGATTCGACAAACCAGTTGCGTCCCTACCAGGGCCTGGCCAAGAAAGATCCAGCCATCTTCGACCTGATCGTCGGAGCCATCAATACGCAATCCGAGTATGTCATTCAGTCGCCGTACTGCAATGCCTTCCAGCCGCCGCCCATCAGCGAATTGTCCGTCTCTGCCAACGGCCAGGATGATATAGTGCACCCGGCATACGAGCCGAGTGTTGTGTTCGAGTGCAAGTACGAGCTCGATTCTCTGGCGCACTTCCTGGCTTTGGCAAACGACTTTTACGAGGCCACGGGAGCCACTGACTTTGTGAACAAGCGGTGGCTTCTTGCCGTCGACACTCTGTTGTTGGTGCTGAAGCAGCAATCAGAGCCGACGTTTCACCCGGAAACAGGCCAGTATGATAGAAATACCTATACCTTCCAGCGGTGGACGAATGCTGGCACCGAGACACTCAATCTTCAGGGCGTCGGAAACCCCCTGAATAGTGGAACGGGGCTGGTTCGATCGGCATTCAGACCAAGTGATGACGCCACCATCCTAGGATTCTTCATCCCAGCGAATGCCATGATGTCTGTGGAGCTTGGTCGGGCTGCCAAGATGCTGCAAGCTGCGGGCAACAAGGCTCTGGCCACTAAGCTTGGTAAATGGAGCGAGAAGTTGCGAGCAGGAGTGCTGGAGCATGGTGTCGTCAAGCACAAGAAATACGGCGACGTGTTCGCTTACGAGGTTGACGGATATGGCTCTTCCATCTTGATGGACGATGCAAATTATCCTTCCCTTCTTGCGCTCCCAGTAATGGGCTTCTGCGACGTAGATGACCCGGTGTATCAGAATACGAGGAAGATGATACTGGATAAACAAGGCAACCCGTATTACTTGAAGGGCAGAGGGTTCCAAGGAATCGGAGGTATGTTTTACACACTAGTGGCCAGCAAAATGAGAAAATGGCTGACTGTTTTCACTTTTTAGGACCGCATATTGGCTTGAAGAACGCCTGGCCCATGAGTCTGCTGCTTCAGGCGCAAACGTCAAATGACGACAAAGAGATTAAGGAGTGTATCGACATGGTGTTAAAGGCATCTCCGCGTGGTCTGATTCACGAGAGTGTCGATGTCAATTACGTGAACCAGTATACGCGGAGCTGGTTTGCTTGGGCGAATGGAGTTTTTGCCGTGACAATTTTGGATTTGGCAAAGAGGAAGCCGCACTTGGTGTTTGGACCGGGAGCGGCGCCGTATGAGATGTGAAGAAGTGTATATAAACAAGTGAATGAATTTGATACGGTACTATCCAATGTTGAAAGCTACATGAAGTGCCGACTCGCGACTAAGAGATGCTTGGGATAAATGCTGAGACCACGACTGATTGCTTTCATGGTGTAATAAAAATTCACCGGAAATAGAGTCTTTAGTGTAACTATTAATATTCAGTTCCACATGCATGCTTGAGCTTCACTCAATCCTCTCCTATGAATTTGGCTTGGCTTCGAATGAGACGTGTAAAAGCAAGCCTCTCATCTCACCCCACACTTTGTACTACCTGCTCACCTCAAAACTCCTCACTCCAACCTCCTCTTGCGCCTCATAACTGTTAATCTCTCGTCGTAAATAGCTCTTAAACGGCCAATAGGGCGTGTAGAGGCCCTTTGTTAACCTGTGAGTCTCATCATCAATCGTTTCTTCAACAAGCTTAGCACTCACTCACACTGAGCCCAGCTATGCCATCACTGCGCAACCCGCGGCTCGGACTCTCTCCACTAACACAATTCAAAGCGCCACTCTCACCCAGACTGCCAACTCCAAGACACACATTCGCAACAACAGCCGCGAAAATGGCCAGCCCAATTCCTTTAGCAAAGAAGCAGCAAATCAATCTCCTGCGCGGATGGCCCTCGCCTCACCTGCTCCCCGCAGACCTCCTGTCAGCAGCCTGTCAGCGCGTGCTGGCAGATCCCGTCGAGAGCGTGCCGATTCTGCAATATGCTCCTGACGAAGGATACCAGCCGCTGAGGGAGAGATTGGCGCAGTGGCTTGGCAGGCATTATGGGGTTGAGCCCGATGCGAACCGCATCTGCATCACGGGCGGAGCGAGTCAGAATCTAGCTTGTGTTTTGCAAAGCTTCACGGATCCGCATTATACGAGGGCTGTGTGGATGGTTGCTCCGTGTTATCATTTGGCGGCTACGATTTTTGAGGATTCGGGGTTTGCTGGGAGGTTGAGGGCTGTGCCGGAGGATGATGAGGGGATTGATATTGAGGAACTGGAGAGGAGAATAAAGGCATTGGAGAGTAAGGAGAGGATCGAGTCTCAGGCAGAGGTAAGTTAAAGTGCACCCTTCCCACCATCATTGCCTTGTATGAGCACGCATTGCTGTTCCATACTGCTCGGGCCATTCCGATGTGCAAATCTTACGGTAGAGCTGAGACTTTTCTTCTCCCCCCTTTTCCTCTTGGAATAGCCAAAGCCATTCAAGAATCCCGGTCCGTTTAGGAAGCTCTATCGTCATGTCATCTACGCGGTGCCCACATGCTCGAACCCTTCCGGCAAGACAATGTCTGTCCGACGCCGCGAGAGTCTTGTCAAACTTGCCCGCAAGTATGACGCCCTCGTCATCAGCGACGACGTCTACGATTTTCTGCAGTGGCCCCTCGACGGAGCCGTGGATCCCCAGCGGCCCCCGGAAATGAGGCTGCCGCGGCTATGCGACATCGATATGTCGCTGGGCAGGGCGGAGAATGATTCTCAGGGCTTTGGGCACACGGTGAGCAACGGATCCTTTAGTAAGATTGCTGGACCGGGTGTTCGGACGGGATGGGCTGAGGGCACGCCGGCTTTTGTTCTGGGACTGTCCAAGACGGGATCCTCCATGTCTGGCGGTGCGCCCAGTCAGCTCTGTGCTGCGATGCTGGCTGATCTGCTTCGAACTGGCGAGTTGGAAAGCTTCATTGAGACCAAGACTCGACCGGAATTGCAGAGGCGACACAAGATCATGATGGATGCCGTTAAAGAGCATCTGGAGCCGCTTGGTGCTGTAGGGCGTGAATCAAGCGTCTCTGGCGAGAGTATTTACGGTGGCTACTTTGTGTGGCTTACGTTGACTCAGGGGCCGCCAGGGGTGCTTGTCTCGGATGCGGCTGTGAAAGAAGAGAACATCATCATTGGGAGAGGAGATATGTTTGCGGTTCGCGGAGACGAACAAGGGGCAAAGTTTGATCAGAATATTAGACTGTGTTTCTCCTGGGAGCCGGAAGAGGCTCTTGTTGACGGCGTCAGGAGGCTTGGGCTCTTGATTAAAAGGATGCAAGGCAACCTGGCTCATTATGAGAAGATGGCAGCTGAGGTCAAGGATAGTGATCGCCCAGTGAGCAGCTGGGTGTAGACTCGACATTTAAGAATTCAAGCAAGTAAGATACAATGAAAAAGGTCACTTCAACTCTATACCCGTATAGACACATTTTAAGAGTCGCTGGAATGTTGGATAGCTGCTTCCTCAAAAACAGATCATCATGCGTCAATGAAAAATAAAATAAACAAAGAGCTCTATCTCTTCTAATATGCTTGTCTAAAGTGGTGCCGATATGCTACTATTTCTTAGCAAAGAATGACATGATGCTGCCTTGACTTGCGCTCTTCCCAGGTGCTGCCTTCTTTGATTTCTGAGTGGATGAAGCGGCGGGAGTTGATGCAGGCGTCGGCTTCGTGGCTGCTGGTGGGGGAGCTTCATCTTCTGAGAAAGACTCCCACGCAGCCTCCTGGATGGTTACTATATGTGGAATTAGCAAATTTTCAGCGCAAACATGTCCAAAAACCCTTACCCATATATCCTTGGTCATCCAATATGCGCTTCTTCTTCATAACCCGTCGTTTGCCTCTCCGGCGGCCATCACCAGAATTTGATATCACCTCTGCAGGCTCCTTTTCCTCTTTAGATTGCTGCTCTGGTTCGGGCTCGGGCTCAGGCTCCGCCTCAGAGGCCTCTTCCATTTCTTCGTCTGATTGCTCGTCTTCCTTCTTAGCCTCCTTTATATCGTCATCAGCATCCTCCATCATGCGCATAAGCTCCTCTTCACGTTGTTTTCTTGTCCTTTTCAGGGCCTCCAGATCGATGGACTTCGAAGTAGGGAGATCCTCGTCGTCGGCTTCGCCATCATCAGATAGGGCCATACTGGTGTCTTCTTCCTTGGGTTTAGGCTCGGGCTTCGGCTTGGGAGGTTTCGCTGCTGCCTTGGCAAAGGACTGCATGATACCTCCAGAGGCACCTCGCTTTAGAGTCGCAGGAGGCTTCTTCCCAGCGCTGGATGACGGGGTAGCCTCTGCAGATGAGACTTCTTTGACCTCTTGCTTGACTTTTTCTGGTTGGCTGGGCTTTGAGAGAGTCGGCGGTGCCTCTTGCTTGACATTCTTGGGCGCGGAAGTACTCGGGGCCGGGGCTGGAATGGGTGGGCGTCCCTTTCGATCTTTTCTGCGTGCTTGAGGATTGGCAATTATTCCATAAGTGTCCAACGTTTTTGCTGCATCCTCAATCTTCCTATATTCAGATAGTGACTTTGACACATCGGATAGTAGAGCCAGATCCCTTTGGGGAAAGGGAGCTAGACTGTAGATGTGGAAAGAAGTGACTTCTTCATATTCAGCCAGCGCATCTATTTGAACTGTTAGCATGACTGCCAACGTCATGTATTATCATAATTCGGACCTTTAAGATTCTCCTCAGCCACTATTGTCACTGTTTTGGTAGGCGCATAGTCAGAAAGAGGCTCGGGCTCTGGTACGGAGTTGTCCATATCAGTGTCGCCAGTCTCTGGCTGCTTGTGCTCCGTTTTGGAGCCATAGATTAAGTAGGTAGCGTGGATCGAATTCGCTTTGGAAGCATTCTGACTCTGGTGAAATTCATAGAGCTTTCTAGTTTGAATATTAGAACCCAGTTAACTAAGAATTGGGTGGGAAGTCGAATTACTGTTTAGCAACATTGACCCGAATGTTGAGCACCCTGCTCAGCAGGCGATATGTCACCTACACCAAGCACCGATTCTTAGATTAGTAAATCTCAGCAGGTTTTGCAGCAATTGACAGATGTAATTGTACATACCGGCACCTCCTCACTCAAGAGTCGGTCTGAAAGGTATTTTTTGGCATCATCCATGATTGTTTGTCTGTCTGTCCGAAGACTCTGTATGATGGCATATGCAAGCTCACAGTCTCGACCTGATATCAAGCTTGCCTCTGATTTGGTCCCCACGCGTTCAGCACTTAACACGAACTCACGTGCCTACCAATAGCTATTAATCGCTTTGATGCATATATACCGCTTTAAGGCAGGTAGATGACCTTGAGGGACTGTCTCTACGGTAGATTTAATATACATCTAGTCTGTATATATTCATCTAACCATAAATTTCTTGCCCCAACAACGCGTCAGTCGCGATGCTGGCGCATTCTGGACCAGTTTTGTATCCTGGTCGTTAACCGTCAGCCTTTTTTCTCTGTTCAGCACCGCTGCTCCACGTTTGAGAATAATCTGTCGCCACTCTTGCAGCCAATCGTGTTTGATTAAACATACCTAACAAAGAGAAACCGCATTACGCTTTTGGATAATCAGTCAGGAATTGCTCGCCTGGATGGCCTCCTCCGACGATGTTCCAGATTCGACCGACTGGCTTTCGACGCCGTTGTCTGGCTTCGCAGCCGTGGAAGCCGCCCTGCGCTGCCAAGTATGCAAAGATTTTTACAAGACACCCATGATCACATCATGTTCGCACACTTTCTGCTCGCTCTGCATACGGAGAGCCCTCTCTAACGACGGCAAATGTCCAATGTGCCGTGCGACAGAACAGGAGCTTAAGCTTCGAAGCAACTGGTCGATGGAAGAAACAGTAGAAGCATTTTCCAAGGTGCGGACGATTGCGCTGAATCTTGCGCGGAATCAGGGAAATAGGAGTCAATCACCAAAACGGAAAGCTGTTGAGATTTCATCCGATGCACACGAGCCTCACGAACCAAAGCGATTGCGCACATCGGCTAGACTGAACAAAAGCAGAGGGGAACAGTCAGTGACAGCTATCCCGGTTCAGGAAGTTGAAGATCAGATTGTCCCTGATTCAAATAACGACGACGATGACGAAGAATATGTACCGGAAGCTCGTAAGTCTAGAAACACAAATACAATTACTCAACCATCCTGCTGACGATGCGCATAGCGAGTGGCCTCGTTCCCTGCCCCTCTTGCAACAAAAAGATGAAAGAGTGGCAGGTGTTTGGACATTTAGAATCCTGTCCCGGTCCATCAGCAGCAAACAATTCAAATAATACTGCCAACTCCGACACTACGTTTTCCTTTGGACAGTCTCATCGGAGACAGCAAAAGACGCTAGAAAGGCTACCTCCCCTCAACTATTCCATGTTGAAAGAACAAGCACTGAAAAAGAAAATGGCGGACTTGGGCATCTCTAACCAAGGGCCCCGCATTCTCCTGGAAAAGCGCCATAAAGAGTGGCTGACATTATGGAACGCAAACTGCGATGCTGCTATCCCGAAGAAGCGTTCAGAGTTACTACATGATTTGGAAGGCTGGGAGCGGACCCAGGGCGGCCGAGCGCCAACCACAGGGCGGGCGATCCAAACTGCGGCGGTAATAAAAGACAAGGAATTTGATGGGGCGGCTTGGGCAGCTAAGCATGATACTTCTTTCAAAGATCTGATTGCGAGTGCTCGCAAAAGTCGATTGGAAGCGAAGAAGAAGACGGAAGAGGCTGAACAAGTAACTGGCGATCAGGCACAGAGTTCAGTAAATCAACCTCCAGATCTGATGGTCATTTCATCTTCTCAACCACCTGGTGGTGACACATCGGCTCGGCAAGAAGAAGAAGGATCCAGAATTGCGCCAAACGTGGAGTTGTTGTCTTCTTCTCAGGTTTATCCCATATCTCTAGATGTTTCACAACAGCCGATAAACCCGACACCACTAGCAGATGCGTCGAATACAAGGAGTATAGCGGAAGCAGAAAGATACTAAACATATACATATTCTGTTAATAACTAATTTGTACATTTGACTTGAGCATAGCCAGCTGGACATGATGAATATAATGAAACATCATAGCGCAGCTTCCCTACAAGAGGTTGCTATTTCACGAGATTGACAAGACTTTCTCAAATACTGTGACTGAAACAAACATTTAATTGACCACGCTGTTATCCCATTATGATATGTATATATCAACTAATACGCCCAATGCTCATGCTCAGCAAACATAATCAGGATACTGTCAACCCACGAAATGTCCCGAATATTAATTATCCTCATCCATTCTGCCTTTCTTGTCCTCAACCATCCAGCGTTAGCCTGCCAATGCCCGTTGCTCTAGTCGGCGATTCGGCCCCTATTCTCTCAGATGGAACCGATGGAAGCTCGTCCAAATCTTTCATAGCCTTGGAAGCTTCTTTGGCCTCCTCCTTGCCGCGCTCCTTCTCTTCTTCTTCCTTCTTTTGCTCTCTCTCCATGGCCTCAAGTTCCTCGTCTATCTCTTCTTCATCCACAATCATGCCCGTGGGCTCAGCCAATATGGCCGTGATTTCGTCTGTTGCGCTCATTTGGTCTCTGAGACGGTCCCTGGTGTTTTCAACCTTGTCCGCACTACCAATCTGGGTGTTCAGGCTCTCTAGCGCATTAGCAGACGATTCCATGACCTTTACCAACTGGACCTGGTCGGAAGCCTGCTGCAGTTTGGACGCAACTTCTTCTAGCTGATGGAGAGTTGCGTATCGTGTGGATAAGGAAGATTCGGCTCGCTTTTTCGACTTGAGTGCTGCCAAGGCGGCGACACGGTTTTTGCGCAGGACGGCATTCCTTGCCTCTTGATCGAGCTCATCAATCCGCCCATTAAGAAGATCGATCTGATGTTCCAAGTTGCTTGCCAGCTCCTTTATAGATGCGATAGAGGAATCTTCCTCCGTAATCCCCCTTGCTTCACCACTTCCTCTGATGCGGACAGTGTGGCCGTCGTATTCAATCATATCTTTGTCTCGAGATAGGAACTTCAACAATACGTCGGTGTCGGTCTCGGATAGCCGCTGCTCCATAGCCAGAACTGATGTAAATAATTCCTGGAACTGGCCTTTTGTGAAGACTCGGTCGTATCTTGGTGCTTTTTCAGCAATCCTCTCCCCCAGCTCCCGGCTGGCCGTTTCCACATTCTTCATGACAACATAGTTGCCCTTGGATATCTTGTCTTCACCTCGAGAGGGATCGGTAACTCCTAGCTGACGTAGGGCCCATCCCATCACATTCCACGGCACCTGCGACCAGCTCTGTTGATATATGCTCTGATTCGATTGTAAGAAGCTCTGCAGCGGAATCAGATCCTTCTGCGCCAGTGCTTCGTTTATCACAGTACCCAGCGCCAAGGGCTGGCCAAACTGCTTGCTGTCTAGCGACCGTCGTAGCGATTCGTCAAGATCAAATACGAGGGCGCTGGATTTGGAACCCTGGCGGGACAATAGCCCATCAGATGCTAACCGCGCCAGGGCCAGCAGCCAAGCAGAGACGTTTGCTTGGTAGCCATCCGGATTCAGCGTCTTTTGCGATCGGAAATCGGAGTACAGAGCAGGAAGTCGAGCCCTAACAGATCATGTTAGTGTCGTGTATCACCAATATGGGACAAATGTGCAATGAAATCACAATGGGTGTCTGCTTACTTGCGAAAGTTGGGGTCGTTCTGGACGAGGTAATCGGAAAGCTCGCCCATTTCGATTCCCAACGCGAACGGCGACGGCTATTATGTTGCTTCAAACTTCAGAATTATATCTCGAGTATATCTCTGCTCAATTATGGTGACATTGGCAGAGGAGTTTCACTTTTGGCGTCTCGCGACCAAGATAAGGTTGTTGACGGGGGTTGATTTGACGTGATGACGGTTCCGGGATTGTTAGTGGGAGAGGTGGGAGAGATGCCGCTAATAAGGCGCCTGGATTTAGTGCCCGATGATTTGGGAGCATGTGATTTCAAGGCCCAGCGATGTTACTACTGGCGTTCAATCTTCAATTATATCAACACCATCGACTGATATCTTTCTTTGATGACTTTATTTTCCATAACATTTCTGTTACTGTATTCTATGACGGCTTACACATTGTATGTACGCTCATAGCTGTCCGTAAAGCACATAAATCACCACGGCTTGCATCAAATAACAGCCTATAATGTAAACCACCTGTGATTATGCATTATTCACATCGTCCAAGTATTCATAGACCCAACGAAAGGCCTGCCTTCCATTCATCTACACGCTGAACCTATAGATACAGGATCGCTAAGTGAATCGCCTCATTAGTCGCCGGCCATTACCACACCAGCTAGTTGCCAAGGGTAGACAAAGACAAAACACTTCCAACCGCTCACACCCTTCAACGCTTGTGGCTAATTCATTTGATCTCCCTTCATAACCAATCCATTCCCATTGTCCTATTCAAAGCCCTCTTTATCTATTTCTTCATTGGTATCTTTGCTCATTTCCTCATTGTGTAGGGGTGCCGTCTCCAAAGTCCGGTCTCGGGCCAGATTGCTTGCTCTCCTCGAGCGCATATCTGTTAATGCCTCGCTTTCCTCATCTATACCATCATCAATGGCATCTTCCGCTATACCCCTATCGTGCCCAGCCGGGAACTCCAACTTCTCCGTTAGTTCGTGTTGCAGCGAGTCCATGGTCTCCCGAGCGATGGCGAACTGTGATATGCCATGGCCATGAGGTAACGTTTCGTACATTCTCTTGGCTTCGTTGAGACATCGTTGGGCAGGGATATGCTTGGACTGTTGGGCCCAAGCTCTAGCTGCAAAAACGCTCCAAGCAGCCGATTTCCGCCGTCGGCTTCCCCAGCTCCAGCTGCCAACGCCCTGCTTGGAGGCATAGCAGATTGCCAATCGCTCCTTGAGTAGCGCATCACCGATATTGCCTAGAATCTTTGATTCAAGTAGACGGGTACACCATCGTGCGGCATCATCAATACTTGATCCTCCCCTTAGCCGCAGGAGCTCTTGAGCCAAGATCAAAGTTCTTGTCGCCCCGTATGGAGAGCTGCACCGTGTGTTATATGAGTAGAATGCCGACTCTAGCATTTGGTCCACAGTCTCCGCGCGGCTCTTAGAGGTCAACTGCTGTGGCATTAAAAGAAGACTAAGAGCTGCCATTTCATTAGTCGCGGCGTGGTATTTCCAGGCTTTGGATTCACTAAAGTCGGATCGCAGCAGGTCGTATGTGGAATGAGCCAATCTCCAGTCGCGCAGCATGAAGGCAAAATCAGCTAGCTTTCGCATGATGGCTTCTGATGTATCAGCCCTGTAGAATCCAGAGGGGTCGTAGCCGTCTTTGCTGGTGCTGGTGCCGCTGGAGGAAGATCGTGAATTACTGCCAAACCCTGTCCATCTCTTTGATAAACTCATAAACCTTCCCGTTATTCCCTTGCGTTTAGAGGCTACTTGGTCGTTCCAAATAGTGGCGTGCCGCTCCATTGTGGGGATAATGGATTGCATTACCATTTCGCGGATAAACGTGCGTATAGCAGTCGCATCGGACTCAAATATGTACCGCGACGGATCCTCGAAGTCTTCGTCATTTTCACTTCGGCGGATTTCTGCCAACTCTTCGGCAGCAGACATCCAATCACTTCGGGGAAGAGGGATGCTGTCATCATCGGTTTCCACACTCTGACTACATCGTAGCCGTAATAAATGACAATGAAGCCCTAGATGTCGTTTCATCTGCTCAAACAACGCCATGGACCTTGCGATATCGTCGTTCTCTTCGTCGTGAACCAGAACATAGTACCTCAAATAGTCTCCATCTACCCATGAGGGCAATTTCTTCTCGCCTTGGCTGGTTTCAGTATAGAGTCGCCGCAGTTCTTCGATTGGGGTTGCATTGCGGGAGCTAATAGCTATGATGCAAGCAACAGGATGAGCAAACGTTTCGTGTGCCGAGATCGGTAGTCCCGACAAGAGTCGTCGTAAATATAAAGCATAGTACGGAGAAGCCGTCTCAGAATCAGAGCCATTTTTAGTCATGATACTCTGATGTGGCATTCCGAGGAATGATTCCTCTGCATACGAGAGATGACGCTCAACAACAGCCTCAATATCGTTCAAGGCCGACCGGTTTCCGGCAGTTTTCTCTTGTGCTCCATTCTGACTCCGAGGCGCCTGTGTTTGCTGAGATCCCGTCGACAGGGCATCTGGGCGCTCTATGTTTCCGCCGAATCGTGTAAATCGTATAGAAAAATCCTCAACTATTCGTCCAACGCCGTTGCTGTCCCTAATATTGACCTTGCCCTGGATATTCTCACCAAACGGGCGCAATAGCTCCCACAGTCCATGTTGAAACCCTTTCTCGCCTATTAAAGCCTCCGTGTCCCGTGAGGCATAGACAGCCACATGAGGCACAAACGACCTTAGAATTAAGTTCAATGGTTCGCCTGGGTCATCCCCGACATTTTCCGGTAGCCCACGGTTTTGGCCAATATCAAAAACAGTGCCTGAGAGAACTCGTGAAGGAGATCCTCGCCCTGCCGGTGACATAGATCTTGAGCCTGGTGGCGACAGCGTAGAGGCGTATAGGGAGGCGGCAGTCGATCTTCGATAAACAAGTGTTGAATCGGAAGGTGAAGTTGGGAACGGCTCGATGGTCGAAGTCGAATGTCTCATATAAGAGAACTTTCCAGCGGAAGCCGCAGCGGGCAACGCTTGAATCGGTTCCGTAGACGATTCATCTTGAGGCCGCGGCATGAAGGCGACTTGGTGCGGTGGTTCCGCTGAGATAATTCAGACACTGGTAGAGAATTCATGCGGAATCAGAGGCTGAAGTGGGATCGCAAACGTCGGATGTCGCAATACGGCTCTGCATATTCCTCTTGCGAAGCGAGCTGGCGCATATGCGTTGAGAGATGTCACTTACGTATCAAATGCCACGGTCGGTGCTCATGATATCCAAAGCCCCGACTTCTACTATTGGAATTGCTCCACATTTCTGTACCGGGGTGACGGGTCTCCGTTTAGCTTCGATATCTGCATAATACTAGGTACTACCTACCTAGTAGTAAGCTGCAGAGCGCATAGAGGAAGTACCAAGTACCGTTTTCTGTACAAGCATTCGCGACCTTGGTAGCAGCAGCTCTATACTTCAACCCATAACTTCTACTACTTCTTCTTCCTACTCTCCTTCCAATTATCCATTTGAATTCGTTTTCCCTTGAATTTTTAATCCCCTCCAACACATTATGGCCGATCTATCCAACTATCTCGCATCAAGATACCTTGTTGCCGATCCAAAGCCATCCAAGAAGCGCAAGCGCAAGCAAGAAAAGGCACCATCGGGGCTTCTCATTACCGACGACGACGACGATACAGCCTGGAACAAAGGCAGCAAACAAGACGCTGATGACGAAGATGGCCCATTGACTGTCTCAAATATTACAGCTGAATTTCGGAAGCTAAAGAAGAGCAATTGGAAGACTGTAGGAGAGGGTGGAAGTGCCCCGAATCAGGATGACAGTGCGGCGGCTGCAGATGCCATCATCGCTTCAGCTGCTGCCGAAAATGATGCAGCAAGGGAGGCTGATGATGAGCTACCGGTCGTTGAAGCCGACGGAAGCGTAGTGAAGATGAGCGATGGAACACATGCTGGCCTGCAAAGCGCTGCATCGGTCTCGGCACAGTTGAGGCGGCGGCAGCAAGAAGAACGCGATGAATTCGAACGTCATCGGAAGAATGCAAAAGAAGAAGAGACAGTTTATCGAGATGCCACCGGTCGACGAATCGACATATCTATGAAGAGAGCGGAGGCTCGGCGTGCAGCTGCCGAGGCTGAGGAAAAAGAGAGGCTTGCCAAGGAGTCTCTCAAGGGCGAGGTCCAGCTGGAAAATGCGAGACGACGCAGAGAAGAGCTGGAGGACGCAAAGCTCATGAATTTTGCGCGCAAGGCCGATGACGAGGATATGAACCGAGAGATGATGGACCAGCAAAGATGGAACGATCCTATGACGCAGTTTATGGCTGAGAAGGACACAAACCGAGGAAGCAGGAGTTCGAAACATCGACCTGTGTACTCAGGATCAGCGGCCCCTAATCGATATGGCATCAAGCCAGGATACCGATGGGACGGCGTGGACAGGGGTAA
Source organism: Trichoderma harzianum CBS 226.95 (assembly GCF_003025095.1). NCBI lineage: Eukaryota > Fungi > Ascomycota > Sordariomycetes > Hypocreales > Hypocreaceae > Trichoderma > Trichoderma harzianum. Next base: position 52,516 of record NW_020209282.1, read on the forward strand.
TGGGCTCGAAGCAGAGCGATTCAAGGCATTAAATCGGCGTGAGCGCAACAAGGGACTGGATTATGCATGGCAAATGGATGAGTAACAATAGTATGTACCAATATTTGAGATACCCTACGAGAACTAGGATTATATAGCCTGGCATCAAAATAATCGGCGAGTCGGCGCCGTCGTTTTCCTTTTTCATTTATCTTAAGAAACATAAAAGATGGAATCTCGCCATCAAGCTTGTGACTAACTGCTATTCTCCTAATTCACCCCTAAACGGCCTTTGATCAAGCATAGTAATTATGAGATCTTCCCACCCTTGGTCGAAAGTATCCATATGGCCATTACTTTCTACGACGCAAACGTTTATCGGAGCCAAAGTCGCACAGCTGCCTAACAAGTGTGATCCATTCCCCTCTGGGCATGCGGCCTGGCCCATCTCCGACACGACCCTGGAATAAGCCGATGAGTTCACCAATCGTTATTCCATCCACGGGTATCTTCTCCAAAATTTCCCATGGCTCAATCAGTCCACCAGTTAGGGGAGAAGAACCACCTGTGATATCCATTGTTAGTTACGAGAAAGATGGGAAAACATCTAACAAAAAGGAGTTTGAGGAGCTTACCAGCTGGGGCGGGATTTGGACTGCCAGCCCTAGATGCAGAAGGTGTTCCCCTTGAGCTGCCAACAAGCTTAATCTTCTTCTTCTGCATCGCCCCATCCGACATCTCACCCGCGGTGACCTCTCCATCACTTCCAGAGCCGGCTGTAATCTTAGGACGCCGCACTGTGGTTTGTGACAGTCCAGGAGTGCTTGGTCGGCTTCCGAGAGCCGCGGCAGATGCCTTCTTCTGCTTCTTCCTAGTCGACTCGTTGCCGCTTGATTCTGACAAGGCAGGGGAGCCGGCACGCTTCAGAGACTTTCCTTTCTTCACCATCTCAGAGAGCTTCTGTTTGCCTTGTGGGGTGGTGGACCCCTTGGCATTTTGTAACTTAGACTTGTCCTTAGCATCGCCCTGACTATCCTTGTTGTCTCCGTCCTTCTTCTCATCTTCTTTTCCGGCTTCCTCCTCCTCGTCGGAGCTGTCCTCGGCGCTCTGAGGGGGATGTTAGTCATAAGTTACGCTAAATGTGTCATGGGGGTAGACTTACCGAGCTGCTCCAAGGATTAGAACTCGAGTTGTCGCTTTCGTATATCTCCTCACGATCTCTCTTAATGAGAGCTTTTTTGGTGGTCTTGCCGTATTTTTGTCTCTCAAGCTCCTCCCTTAGCTGTTCTTGCAGTTCTTTGTCCACTTCTTGCTCGTCTCCTTCACCAAACAGATTCGCTCCCAACTGTTCACGTCGAATTCGATCTTTGGACTCTTTTGCATCTTCATCGTCGTTTCGCTCAAAGTGTGGGGTCTCATCATCATCTTGGAATTCATCACCTGAGACATCGAGCTCATCATGCTCCATCTTCTCCGCGCGTGAGGCGGCCTTGAAAGTATCACTCTCTGATTTGATCATTTGACCCCGGCCGTACAACATCCGCCGCGTAGCTTCAAGATCGTTCAGGCCAGCCTTCTTCTCTTCATCTTTCATAACCCAACGACCGACGTCAACCTTGCGATTCATGAAAGCCTCAGCCTGGTCAATCGTAAAGGGTTGAAAAGGTGGTTTGGCGTTGAACTTGTAAGATTTCTCCAATGGGATCATTCGGAAAACCGACTTGTCAATCATGAATGCAACACTTGATTCAGAAAGAGCAGCCACATAGCTGCCTACCCACACATTTTTCCCATCCGCATCTTCCAGATGCCATGGTAGAGCCTCTTCATATCTCAAATCGGATTCCTTCTTTGCTGCTGATGTTTTTGGAGCTCGGTTGAACATTGTTTTCTCCTCCTTTTGCTTCTTCGGGCGTTTGGGCACCACCTCTTTGGCCACCGGAGCAATCTTGGCTTGATCGATAGCCCTTTGCGCTTCTCTTTCAGCCTTTATCTGCGCCAGTCTTTCTGCTTCTTGCTCATCTACCGGGGGTCGTTCAGGCTCCTCTTCCTTCACAGCTCTCCCTGGGGGAGGTTGGCGGGCATCACGTCGATGTAACGTAACGGGTCTGGCAAATTCGTCTTGGTCTGTCGGATCAATAGGTTTGTCTCCCAATTTGGTCTGGGAGAATCTCATCAGATGATATCGGATTCCATCGAGGAGAGCTTTCTTGGTTGTCATAATTGGGATGTCGCTGAAAGTATAGGGAGGGGGTGGCTCGCTCCATCCGCCATATTGCTTCCGTAGCTCTTCGATGTTGGGCTTTGCCCCATTCGCGGCGCCTTGCGCTGAAGTCGATGGTGTCGCAGGCGGTCGATTGGGCTTGGGGCCTGGTTTGCGAGATGATGCGACAAGTGGGTTGACAGGCTTCTTCCGAAGAGGACGCAGGGGATTGGGCTTTTGGCTCCGCGGAGCGCCATTGGGATTTCCAGCAGGGGCGCTCATTTCGACGCTGTGATGAGCGCTAGCTTTCGATGCTTGAACTGAGCAAAAAAGGCACGCGGCCTCTTTGCACGAGGTTGTCGTGCCTCCGCAGCTGAACAAAGAGCTGCAGCTGATCGCTACAGCGTGTTACGTGAGAAAGTGTCGTGTCAGAGTGCGCGATTCATACGGTTCGCAGCAGATGAGACAGCGGATAAATTGAACAAGAGATGCTGCCGCAACACAGCTGTGAGAGAAATGGTGTTGAAGGTTGATGTGAAGAGGATATAGGCGGCGGTTGCTCGAGAGCTAGGCGGTGCCTACTAGTAGCGGTTCTCTAGGGCGGCGGCCGGAGAACTGCCGCTGCCTGCCTATGACGCTTGATGACAAAGGGCCGAGCTCGATTGTTTGCTGCCTCTAACACCCACTCAGTAACACCACTCGATACCACCAAGGCTACATACTACGAAGGTACAGATATACTAGGTAGCTAGAAGAAAACGCCCAAAACCGGCACTGAATGGGATACAAAGTACACCTAGTTTAGTATTTTAGTAGTGGTACACAGCACCCCGTAGATCGAGTAGAGTTCAAGTGACGGAGCAAGATGTGAGGGCAACCTGAAGCCTTTTCATCAATTGCAGGTTCCCAGGTAGTACTTTTGCTAGTATCGCTACTTTCTTCTGGTATCTGCTCCTATAGCTACCTATATTTCTCCAGTATCTCCTACTACAGCTATATTTTTCTATCATCTGCTGCTACAACTGTAATTCTCTCGTACCTGGTACTATAGCTATATTCCTCTAATATCTGATTTATTGGCTTTGAGGACGGGGTGGAATAGCCATCTACAGCGCCATGGTACCTTGCTAGGTCGGGCCAGGTTCAATGCCGTAGCTGGGGCCTGTGTCATGCAGCAGCTGAGGCCCTTAGCCGACGGTACCTGCTAAGGCTAAGCTCTGGCAGCGTTGCACTAACAGCTTGCTGGCATCCTCTAGCTCCGCTTCTCCAAAGTCACTTCGTGGTATCCATTTCTTGGATATCTTGCTTCAAAAAAAGCAATTCCCCTCTTGTGTACCACTCAGTACCGAAGTGACTTCCTGTTCGTCTCGCTTCCCCTCTCCCTTATCAGGTGCTTTAAAACTTACATATCAGAAGATTGAAGCCAGGATTCTGCGATATTGAGGATGTCAATTGTAAAGATAAGATACCAAAGTTTTTAAAGTGCTGAAAGCTCGCCACTGCTGCAATCTTCACACTTATCTTTACCTAGGTATCCGTTGATTAAACAAGATGTTCCCTAATCAACGAGAACGTGGTGTTGAAGGTGACGGAGCCTCTGGGCTTGAGGGTCATCTACGAAATATGATTCTCACGAATGCTAACGCCAATGCCAATACCAATGCCAACCAAAGCACCAATCCAGCGGGCACTCCTTCCACGTCAAGAAGGCGACCAAATCAGGCTCAACGACGTCAGATGCAGTTCACAGTCAGCCCCGAGCCTCGGCAGCAGCTTCCGGCTAGGAATGCCCAATGGCCACCACAGCAGCAGCAGCAGTCTCGTTCAACCTCAGGCCCGAGACCCTCAGACTTTCCCCGTTCTCGAAATTCATGGAACGGTCCTCCACAGGCATCTGCGAATAGGCCTCAATACCAGAGTTCATCGGCCATGAGACAATATAATGCAGCCCCGTCTCGTGGTGCACATCATCAGAGCTCAGGGTCATTTCACTATCAACATCGCTCCATCAGGCCCGAAGAAATCGCGAGCCAGGCCCGCCTACTAGATATGTTATGTCATCAGGTCTTGAGTCACTCCGAGATCGACAGGTCCGAGATAGCTGAAAAGGAAGCTTTTCGTCAACGTATAGAGCACATCTGCCGCGAAGTCATTAGCCAGTTTGAAGCTGGTCAGTTTGAAGAACAACCGGATATAAACAACAGGATCCCCCCCTTTTCCGTGGAGCTGAAGTGTTTTGGCAGCTTGTCTTCTGGTTTTGCTACAAAAGCCTCTGACCTGGACCTGGGCTTGGTATCGCCTCTGTCCAAGATTCCACCTGATGCTCCTGGTTCCCCTATACCTCGACTGATTGAAAAGGCATTCTTGCAGGCAGGGCTTGGTGCCAGGCTTCTAAGTCGCACGAGAGTCCCAATTATCAAGATATGTGAGCTTCCTCCTGAAGACCTCTTTAAAGGTCTATTGGAAGCACGCGAGAAATGGGAGCGTGGCCTTGATAAAGAGACTCAATCCGGAGCTGCTGAAATAGAGCCTGACAATGATGGCTCTGTTCGAGGCGAGGACGAAGATCACGAACAAAGCGGAGTCACCGAGACTGGTTCAGATTCGTTGGGCGAATTTGAGATACTCTGCAAGGACTCTACTGAACCACAGCGATTTCGACTTCAACAAGGCCCTAAAAACTCACTAGATTCCTATTATAGTCTAGCCAAGCGCATTTTACGGAGAGCTGGTGGCTACGATATTACTGCTTCAAACTGCAAAGATTTTACGGCAGCCGACTGGGACATTCTAAACCGTGTCTGTTACGCATTTGTCCAGGGGCTAGCAGACGATTCTCTGCGGGATCATGTTGCCAGACTTCCTTCCATCGCTGCAGCGAATGCCCGTTCAAACTCACTCGACCATCGCTCTCTTTTTGGAGTGTTTATGCAAGTAGAGGGAGAAAACATACTGCGCCAATGGAAGTCATGGCGCGAAGGGCTCCCTCTAAGACAACCTGAGGATGACAAAGTCATAAGGCAGTGGGAATCTCTGCAACTTAGGTCATTGCTGGATATTGAACCTGTCACATACAACAGAGAACTTCAATTGGCCCTCGAGAAGCTCAAGAAAATTCCCTCCGTTCAACTATTGCTGTTTGAGCAAGATCAACAAGAGACACCTTCGCAATATTACACCAGGATAAAGAGCATCGTAAACAGCTTAGGAATCTCGGCGCCCGCACCTCAATCAACCATAACCAGCCGATATGTTGCTGGGGTATTTCGTGAAGAGATACGAGATCAACTGAGTGGTTATCTTGAACAATTCCCGGAACAGGCAACGATTCAAGCGGTAGGATGTCGCCACAAAAGTATTCATTTAGCCAATGAATTTGAAAGGGCTATTGAAAATAAATTGTACGACGCTGCTGTCGTACCTGCTATCAAACGCTATATCGAAATATTGCGGCAGCCCCTCGAGAAGAGAATGATGGCGCCTGGGAAGCCATATTATGTCGTGTCAATTCCCGTCGAGTTCTCTTCAGATTTTGGCAAGATCAAGGCACTTACTGATCCCCATACAATGGCACCAAATCAATCTGGTCAGAGGCAACGAGATCCGCTCGAGTTTCCCAAATCCGATGTTGGGGTACAATGCGACATCAACTTTTCTGCCCACCTGGCTCTCCAGAACACTCTTTTGCTACGCTGCTACTCGCATACTGACCCGAGAGTCCGACCCATGATTCTATTTGTCAAGCACTGGGCCAAAATGCGTGGCATCAACTCTGGATACCGTGGCACTTTGAGTAGCTATGGTTACGTGCTGATGGTATTGCACTATCTCGTCAATGTTGCGCAGCCCTTTGTGTGCCCCAATCTCCAACAGCTCGCACCGGCGCCTCCCAACAACTTGACTCCGGCCGAGATACAGTCCACGATAAGCTGCCGAGGCTACAATATCCAATTCTGGAGAAACGAGGAAGAAATCATTAGACTGGCATCCCAAAATCAGCTCAACAGAAACACCGAAAGCGTGGGGCACTTACTGAGAGGATTTTTCGAATATTTCGCTCAAACCGGCATGATGGGCAATGGTCTCAGTAGAGGGTTTGATTGGGGCCGCAATGTCATTAGTTTGCGAACTCATGGAGGAATTCTGACAAAGCAAGAAAAGGGCTGGACGGGGGCAAAAACGGTATATGAGGTGCAGAAGACAGATGCCGATAAGCCTCAAACACCCGATACACCTTCACGCCAAAATACTCAACCGCCAGCCTCTCCACAGACTGCCAAGAATGGAGAGGTCAAAGAGATCCGACTTCGGTTTCTATTCGCCATTGAAGATCCATTCGAAATAGACCACAATGTGGCACGAACGGTGACACACAACGGCATCGTCTCAATCCGCAATGAGTTCCGCCGAGCTTGGAGGATACTTCGCGCCGCTGGTAATGGAGACACTCAAGAGAATTTGTTGCAGGACGTTGAAGACGAGAAGGAGGCCCCTGTTGCACTTTTGCAATTACTTGCAGATATACATGAAGCTACTCCAGTATGAGAAAACTTGATCAAGAGAAATACATTTTCTTCCCCAAGTAGCCATACAGCCCCCAGTGACTGCGTGAAGTTTGAGTGTAAGAAAGAGATTCATGGAAAAGAAAGGTCTTCTATTTACTAAACGTGTAGATACTTATCTATGTACCCAAATACCTGTATGTAACAGATCTCTTAAATATCTGCCACTATCACCATATGCTCCCTCCTGTTACTTCTATCATCTTCTTATATGCTTATTTTCTTCCAGGATCTCCTACTTCCTTTAGTGTCTACTACTTCTTTCTAATATCTTCTATTTCTTTCTAGTATCTGCGACTTCTTTCTAGCATCTGCAACTTCTTTCTAGTATATGTTACTTTAGTTGTATTCCTCTATCTAGTAGTAGCTGATATTATTAGTGGCTTTATGCTTAAGACGCAGGATGCTCGATGGCAAACTTGGGATGCTGAATACCCGGGAACATAGCCTACGCCCCTCCTGGATGAATGTGTGAAAAAAATTTGACCATCAGATCCAGTATTATTTAGGTATCTATGGAGAGGACATTGAATTTGTTTCCTATATTCGCGTTTGAATTGTTTGTCTTCTTGTTTGTCTTCTTATTTATGCCTTGTGATTTGCCTCCCCGCTTGCTGGGTTTCTTGTCCTCTGCTTTCGGACGAGAATGTTCGCCTTGAGATGGTGCTTGCTCAAAAGCTATAAACTCTGATAGAATGTTCAATATCTGGTGTTCTCTTGATGCCTTTAAGAAATCAGATAGCAGACAAACATCTGGAAATTCATGGAGAGGTGGGAGCTCCGATAAACTGCGGGCAATTTGAATGAGGTTAAGCGTGAACTCATCTGCACTCTTAGTTTCGATGATTACAGAAGAGAGGACTTGGCTCAATATGCGAAGTGAATACAGCCCGGCTTGAATGTGTGCGCTAAAGTGAATTATATCCCAAGAAATTTTATCCCCAGCAGTGGCCGGGCTGCCACCACTTCGTTGAAGCGTGATTAGTGCATGTGAATTCTTGCCTTGCTGGTTGCATTCCATAACATCCAGTATCACGCACAGCAGAACCCACCGATATTGCTGTGCTATATCCGTTTCTCCTACTCGTCTCAAAAGCTCCAGCAGCTCACTAGCCGCTATATTCGCCTCATCGCTGGATAGCAGTGAGATTTCCCGTCCCTTTTGATTGATGTTCTGCACCCTTCTGTATTCCTCAACTGACATAGAGCGGCGACATTGAAGATAGCGGCACGCCGCTGTGTAAGCCAATGTCCGGACATGCGCGCTTGCGTCCCAAGATGTGCCTTTGGTGGGATTATCGAATAATGATGGGAGAAAAATCTTGGCCTTTTCTCGGGCGTTCTTGGCTTTAGGCGCCTGCCCAATCTGAAGGAGCAGTTCTGACACTCTGGGGTCAAGGCCGCTCAACGGGAGTAAACTACCGTCCACCAAGTGCGGTACTGGAGCACTTTCGTGGTGGACATATTGTTGACGAAAATGATCATAGTCCAGAGCATGTACTATAGGTTTCGAGCAGACCTTTAATAGCATAGGAAGCGTTGCGTTGGGGTTACGCAGCCGTTCATACCCTAAGCGACAAGCTTCCACGGACTTTGACAGTCCTATTTTCGTGTATATCTCACGAGGCGCATACACCACGCAAGCCAGCATCGAACTAGCATTCTCATGGATATCTCGGAAGAAGACAACTTTGCCATTGCCAAGGTCATGAGCAAGTAGATCCGAGTCGGATGTCAAAATGGTACCACCATGCTTCGCAATGTCCGAAGCGCAGTAGGCGTCAGCCTCTCCTGGAATAATGAAGCATTTTTCTCGGTATCGAGGATTACCCCGGATAGCATCAATGATTGCGGGCACAAGAAAGCTGGGGTCCAAGGAGGTTTTATCGGTAAACCTTCCCGGGCGGTTTGCATCTAGATATATATCATTTGTAGGAACCACATGCTTGCGAGGACAGGCCATGGAATTTGAAGAGTAGAACAAGTTGAGCCGGGAAGTTACTTTCATCACTCTCTCCATACGGACAGGCTGCTTGGACTCTGGCAGGTAGCCATCGAAGTATATGGCTCGACTGTTAAGGCGTTAGCTATCATCTTTCTTACTACTTTCTGGATTTAGGAAGAAGCTGACATGGTCACTTGCTGATCTTCCAGACGATCCAACCATTCAATGACGAGTCGACTGAGAAGGCCATATGACGGCTGATTGGCCCCTTGGAATCTGCAAAGATGAAGAACATGATAAGCCAATGCTGGGCCATCAATGACTACCACTTGATGCTGAAGGATCTCGTGGGAGGCATAATTCTCCAGGGTGGTAATCAGGTGAGGAATTCCCATGCCGACCAATTCTCATCAATTCATGAAGATGCTGGGCCCTCAATGCGGGATGCTAGTCATGTATATCTTTCCAGATATTACATCGGCGGCAACATGTTTTTTGTGGAACTGGTTGTTGGTCTAAGCAACAATCGGAAAGCCAATGCATGCATTATGATAACGCTCGCGATAATCCGACAAAATTCACTTGCTGCAGCTGAATTGCCCCGCCTTGATGATCTGTGTCGAAATCGCACTGTGTTTTATGCGGGAGGCTGCAAGGTCTAAACGATTGACGGCCCATCAACAGAACCAATGATATTGGCGGCAGCGGTAGATCGCACCGTAACCTCACGTGCAATCCACACAGTATGATTGCCTAGGGCTCCACGCCTAGAGAAAGAAAAAAAGCTCCTCGTCTCACCCAACTTTTTTCTTCAAACTTTTTTTCCTTCTCCCCCCAAGGGTCGGTCGCAATGCGCAACACGCTCATTTTCGCCGGCAACTCATGCCCAGCTCTGACAGGCCAAATATGTGAGAACTTGGGCATGACTCCTGCCCAAGCGGAGCTGACCCAATTCTCCAATGTGAGCTTCCTGTAGCTCTTCGTTGCCGTTTTTTGGTTCCTTGACTGTCGGCCTCGGCAGATACTAACTGACTCCCAAAGGGCGAGACAAGTGTCCGGATCCTCACAAGCGTCCGAGAGAAGGATGTCTTCGTTGTCCAGTCTGGGAGTCCCAGGATCAACGACTCCATCATGGAGTTGCTCATCATGATCTCTGCTTGCAAGGGTGGCTCTGCCAACAAGGTCACAGGTTCGCTCAACGGGCACCGGCTTTGCTGTGGAACATTGCTGACATTGTTTCGCAGCTGTGCTCCCGTACTTTCCCTACAGCCGACAGTCCAAGAAGAAGTCTCCTAGAGGAGCTATCACCGCAAGGATGCTGTCCAACTTGCTCGGCGTCGCTGGAGTTAAGCACGTCATCACTGTGGACCTTCATGCATCGCAGATGCAAGGCTTCTTCAGGTGTCCCGTTGACAACCTCCATGCTGAACCCATCATTGCCAAATGGATCAAGCGAAATGTGCCAAATTGGCGAGAGGCTGTGGTTGTTTCCAAAAACCCTGGTGGTACAAAACGAGTTACGTCACTCGCGGACGCTCTCAAGCTGAACTTTGGGCTGGTCACCACCGAGAGGAGACGCGGAACAAATATGACAGGCAGCATGATCATGAACCATCTCGATGGGCTTGATCAGCGGTCCGAATTCAAGGACACGGCGCAGAGTGGAAGTCGGCCAGACAAGCCCGCCCCAAGCCACGACAGAGCAAGGACCCCCGTTAGGAGTACTAGAGTTGTGACCGACTCGCAAGGTTCGCCTATTCGGTCTAGCGATTTGTCGACAAGTGCGACGAATCTTGCTGATCCTGTCCAAGCAGATCAACCCGCAACACGGCGAAAGAGCGCTGTGCATCTCGACTCTGACTATGATGATCGTCGTGCCCAAGAAGTCATTCATGGCCGGCTGATTCAAGGCCACATTGTCGAAGATGACTTCCCGTCTCCGGGACGCTCTACGGCGGGTAACAGCGTGCAGGGCGATGATCCGATGACCATGTCTCATGCTTCGTCCTTCTTTGCGCCCGATCGTCAGTCGCTGGCCGGCGGCGCCAACGGCGAAAGCAGCTCCGACGAGGAAGACAATGCTTTTGAGGATCCTAGGGCAGAGCACATGATCACGCTGGTGGGAGACGTGAGAAATCGCACCGTCTTCATAGTCGATGACATGATTGACAAGCCAGGGTCGTGGATCGCTGCGGCTGAGACCGTGGTCAAGAAAGGCTTGGCCAAGAAGGTGTACTGCATTGCTACCCATGGTGTCTTTGGCGGAGACTGTTTGGAGCAATTGCAAGCATGCGAGTGCATCGACACCATTGTTGTTACCAACAGCTTCCCCATCAACGAGGAGCGAGTGAGAAACTCGAGTAAGCTGGTCATTTTGGATCTGTCGTTTCTCCTGTCTGAAGCCATCCGCCGAAATCATTATGGCGAGTCCATTTCTCCCTTGTTTCAACACATCGGAGATTGAAATATGGAAGGATGTTGATTGCAATGTGTAAGCTGAAGGCGAATCGCCGCCTCTTTTCAAGACTGTTCATGGTCTGGCTGGATGGGTCTCTCCAGTTGTTTCATTTTTCTTTTAGCGTGGCGTCCTTGGATTTAGGAAAGGAAAGAGAAACAAAAAAAGGCTTGATGATTTGTACGAACAAGGTCAGTCAATTGATGAATAACGATGAAGTCTCGTGGAAGATTGCCCCCTCTCCCCACGTGTGTGTGTGTGTGTGTGTGTGTGTCGCCCATTATCTCGTGTTTCAACGAACACAACCCAGCGGTGCTGTCCTTGTGGCAGCAAGAGTCCGATTCATCTCAGAATGGATTCTTAACGGAACGTTGGTAGATCAAATTTTCGTTCTTAGAAGGCCCCTGATTCTTTTCTGGCTTCGGCTGGTCGTGGGTTAGGGGCAAGAGAAATTTTCGAACATCTTAAAGCAGATACATAGAAGTTTTCAATTTATCAATCCAGTTTATTTGCTAAATGTTTAAATGCTTATTTATTTATTTTAAATCTACCCTATGTGCACATATTTTACCTTATATCGACGTGCTCATCTGTCTATACACTCATTTTGTCTAAGTTGGTCGGCGATGCATGATAAGAGCGGATGCCTTTTCGCTCGTCAGTAACCAGAAAGCCTCAACTAAGAATCGAGAGAACGAGGGGTACTTACCTGGTGGTTGGGGTAGAGCAGAGACTCGGCAACGACGACATTCTCCTTTCTGGTGGCGGCGAAGACAATGACCTCAGCGATATCCTCAGGAGTGAGGGGGTCGCAGCCACTGGTGGTGGGTGTCAGTGCCCATACAATAAAGTGATGATATAAGCGGAACGGCAGAGGAGAACGGGTGGAATCTTACGCATAGACAGCATCGGCCTTGGACTTGTCACCGTAGAAACGAACAACGGAAAATTCCTAATGGCAGCAGCTGTAAGCAATGTGCAAGCTTGATTTTTGGTACCTCGAGCTGCCTTACCGTTTCAACCTGGCCGGGGTCAATCTCAATGACCCTGATTCGAGTGGCGATAAGCTCCTTTCTCAAGCTATCCGTGAAGCTTCGAACGGCAGCTTTGCTGGCACAGTAGATTCCGCCTCCGGGGTACGGCTCACGGCCTATAAAGAGACGGAGGTTAATATCACATGTGAAGGCGAAAGGATGAGAGAAAAGTCGTGAAGTGACCCCGAAAAACATACCGGCAATGGAACCAATGTTGATAATATCTCCCTGGCCACCGTTTGGTCGTTTCTGGAAAATTGGCAGAATGGCCTGTGTCATGTTGATGAGACCAGTGACGTTTGTCGTGAAGACAATGTTCATGTCCTCCTCATCAATTTCAGGTGCTTTGGCCACACCCTTAACAAGTCCGCTGAACAGTAAGGAATTAGCAAAGCTACTGACAGTATAGATGAAAAGTAATACTTCTTTTCATCGTATATCATAAGAAGAAGAGGGAAAAACTTACGCATTGTTGACCAGGACGTGGATATCCCTCCACTCCTCCGGCAAACTGTTCACAAAGCCCCGGATCTCATCCGCCTTGCTCACATCAAGCTTCACAGGCAACACCTTGACTCCATTGTTAGTCTCCTTGTGAATCTCAGCAGCAAGTTCCTCCAGCGACTCCGCACGGCGAGCCGTCACAATGAGTCGCAAGTTGCCATTGGGGTTGGTCCGCGCAAACTCGAGAGCCGTCGACCGTCCGATTCCAGACGAGGCTCCAGTAATAAGGACAGTCTTGCCCTCCAGACGCTTAGCTGCCGCAGATGAAGCCATGGTGCGCGTAAAGATGGTGAATCTGTTTTGTGAGACGGCTGGTTTAAAGGTGAGAGACGGAGAAGCAAGGGTCTGTCTCTGACTATATCTAGACAAGGACCGGTTGTAGCCGCTTTGTAAGAAAGACGAACGAGTCACAGCAGTGCGGAAAAGATTGGCGGTAGTTCTGATTTGAACGGAAGGCATCAAGATAAAGATATGCTTCTCCGTTGACTTTTGCACGCTAGCCAATTGCTCAAGGAGAAGAGAGAGAAGATGGAAAGTCGTAGAAGGAAAAGTGGGGTTTGATGTTGACTCCAAATTGGAGAGGACGAGATATGAGATACCAAGGGCACAAGTTTACGATTGGGTAAGGTAGCTGAAGGACTGAGTCACAACATGTACATTTCATGTATCTGATTTGAGGGCAATAATAGCAGCTACAAATGATTCCAAGCACAGCTCTTAGAGGGAATTAGTATCATTCATCATGCTATACAAAAATGACGACAAGCTCCAGGGCGTCTCCAAATTCGCCAATTCCCCCACCTTGGTTCCCGGTTGAAAAATGACCCCGCGCTTCTCAACGTGGGGCAGAAACAACATGCAAAATGATTGCATCTTCAGCAGACGGCAACACTTTTTACCGTCTCGAGGATGCCACGCTTGGCAATTATTTCTCCGCGGATTTTTATCCTCGCTTATCCGATTATCAGGTCTTCCGAGTCAAGAGCATAAGAAGACAAGAGCGAAGGGAAGAAGAAACACAGCAGGGGAGCAAAAAAGGCACAGGGTGGTCAGGGCCAGTCGTTGTCTGCTAATGCTTGTGCTCCAGCAAAAAGATGTTGTTGTATACAAGAGCCAAAAACAGCTCTCCTGCAACCGTCCAAGGGTGCTAATCAAGAAGATATCCACCTCTCCGTCATTCAGATCCCTCATAAACATGGACAGAAACACTCATGTTACAGGCATGAGTGTTACATCCAAAACAGACAGCATGCCTAATTCACTTCATCGGCTCTTCCAAATGCGCAACGTCCTGCAACGGAATCAAAGGTTCCACCCCTCTCTGTTGTCGATCTCTCGGAACTGTCGTTTCAAGCTGCTGCTCGATGTCCCTTTTGCGTATATGACAGCTCATAAAGGCTGTCGATAGCACCGCCAAACAAGCTGCTACAGCGGCCGTTGTGATGCTCTTGTGGAACGCAGACGAATATGCCTTCTTGACAGCTTCTAGGCTATCTCCCACTAGATTTTTCATGTCGCCCTCCATGAAAGCCAGCTCCTCGGGGGTCAGAATATCCGGAAGTCGGTTAATGACTTCGGTGTGTAAGAACAACGTAGAAACTGCTACGCCAAGGCTTCCCCCTAATATTCTCGCTTGCGCAAGAATGCCATGAGCTGACGCTAAAAGGCAAAAGAGTCAGCAGGTTATACGAACAAAGCAATGTAAAAGAATAAAGGACCTCCTTACCCTTTTGGCGTGTCAGAACATCAACACTTATCACATTGGTTGCTGCTGCTGTAAAAAGACCAAAACCAAACCCCACGAAAGCTAGAAACCCAAGAGCTCTTGCGTCGTTTTCAGGTCCTCTAACTGTTGTGAGGAGCACAAATCCAAGACCCATGAGCCATGAACCACAACGCAAGGTCCCAGAGAGATGATCTTTGACTGCGTTGACCTTTCCGCTGACCATGCTCCCGATAGCAGCTGTTCCTAGCATAGGAAGCAAAGTTAGCCCTGCAAGGAGTGGGCTCTTGCCGCTCACGACTTGCATCCTTATTGGAAATAAGAATATCAGGAGTAAATAAGGATAGCCCAGTAGAAAAGTAGTCAACATGCTTCTCGCGTAGCGTCGATTTCGTAACAGCTCTATAGGAAAGACGGGAGCGATAGATTGAGCAAACCACTTCTCAATAGCAAATCCCCAGGCGAAGAGTGCCAGCCAGCACGCCAAACCAACGACCAATGGTGCGATGAATATCGGGCGCCTCCAGGTCTTTGGTTCGGACTCACCGGCATTCTGAAATGCAAAAACCACGAGAATCGAGGCCGTGATTCCTAGTACGGTACCGACAAAGTCAAACTGCTTCCACGGTGTGGTGTGTGTATGAAATATCTTCCTTCTGCTGGGCCAGCTAATAAAGAAAACAATCAGAGAAACAAACCCAATGGGCCCGCTGTCTTCCACGTTAGCTGAGTTCTTTCATCATATACATGGTCGGGATTGCAGACTTCATCCAAAAAATCCACCGCCAGCTCGTATATTGGGCGAAAATCCCTCCCAAGACAGGCCCAAGAATGCCCGCGCTGGCAATGACCACTCCAATAATGCTACCGATATATTGACGAAGCTGTGGTGGGCACTGCTGAGTCAATATGATCATTGATAAGGCATATAGGCCTGCAAAGTACTGTAAGCCTTTCACTATCTTTGTGTAAGAGGGGAGGGTTTCGTATTCACAGACCGGAACCGCCAATCCCCTGAAATCCTCGGCATATTATCAGCCACTTTACGTGCTTAGAAAAGCCACATGCAATAGACAAGGACACAAAGAGTATATATGAAGCTGCGAAAGCATTACGCCGTCCAACAATATCGGAAAGAGTGCTGCATGACACGATGAAGCCAGCATAGCCTAAAGTATAGGCTAGCACGACCCAGTTGATCAGACTATGCTCTTGAAACTCGACCCCGATTGTGTATAAACTGGTTGCTAGGATGGAGGAGTCGATGATCGACAGTAGCAGGCCTGAACAGACTCTATAGGAACAGATCAGTTGGCGTCAATACATGTAAGCTCTCCTTTGAGCGGCACTGGCACTCACCCACAACAAAGCAACCAAAACTGCCATGTAGGAATGGGAGCGATATTGGCTTCAGGAATTCGTTCATCATCCACGCGTGGTGTTGTTTCCATAGGATCTCCGGGGTCGTCACAGCTGGAGCATCTCGAAGGAGGCGACATTATCCCAGTATCGGAAACGAACCTTGAGATTCGGGAATCCCAGCCTAACAGGCTTAATTGAGGAATAATATGAGATGGAGGTTCTGTTGCTGTCTTATAGGATGACCCAGAATGTGTCTCTCTATCAGCCGAGCTGGCTCCAAAAGAATGCCGAAAGGTATCCAAAAAGCAGCTCGCCTTCTAATATTAACAAGCGGATTCCAAAAAGAAGGAAGGAATATTAGGATAACTGATCGTGTTGAGTGCAAAAAGCGAGAGTAGTTGAACAAACGGAGAGGTAAATCGAGATAGGTAGGTAAGAGGGTCTAGTTCGTCAGGTGCAGCTGGTGGAAGGACAGCCTCTTATACTGGTCGTCGAAGACTGCAAACAAGATTGGTTCTAGAAATTAGGTATTGTCAAGTGACTCTCTCCGTTTGCTACATGCTTAGTGTAAGTTTTTGAGTGTCTGTAAATCACACCCACGCCTTCCTACTATACCAAAACTGCTACTGACGAGAAGCCAGAGGGGTGAAAACTCGTACCTCATGGCCACAGGTATGGGAAGTTTAAATTGACATCATGGCACTCGCTTGGCTATAGTTAGATCGAGGGGAATAATAAAGAATTCTGGAGACAAAACTACCAGTATCTGCACAGGGAGAGGATATGACCGAGAGTCCATAATTATGGCACAAGAAGCGTAGGTGCCTGTTGGAGCTGAAAGGCATGAGGCTAAAAGTTGTGTTCGTACGGTTTCACTCTGATAAAAACGGGAGTATTGTGACATATTCTGTTCAGGTGATGCAAGTGAATGCAATATGTTGAACGGAAGAGGCACATGCGCCTCTATAAAACAAAGAGCACCTCCAGTAGAGATGATGCAAGGGGAAATTACAGACGCCCCTACCGTCAAGAAGCAATATCACTGTCATATTAGGCGAGATGCTCTTATTAAATAAATAAATATATTCAGGTGGCAGATAATTCTTCTTTGCAGTGGACGTATGGAGGATGAATCTCGTACAGAGCAAATGTATTGAAATAAAGATAATTCTCGAAACTATTGATACCTAATGCGGACTAAGTGAAGCTTACGTTCTCTGCTTAGTCTGTATCGGGTAATAGTAGGAGCTTGGATTGTGCCCCTCGATAGCTACATGTGCCTAGCTTCCAGTACATACATTGTCCAACAACTGCATCAATCGTCGCCCATGCAACATCCGAAGCTCTGTATTGGCTAGGAATTTGCCAAAGAATACAGTATCACTACTCCAAGTTTTGAACCCCTTCAATAGCACTCCCTCACTCACTCACATCCTCACAACAAACGCACCGGGCCATCTACCACTACCCCGCTGGTGCCCAGGAGTCATCTCAACTTCAAAGCATCCACACACGCAGCGCTTGCACAGTATGACAGAGGAGCTGGAACAAACGACTCTCATACCTCAGGGTCCTTCAGACAAGGAAAAGAAGTATGATCGCCAGCTCAGGCTGTGGGCTGCTTCAGGCCAGGCCGCACTGGAATCGGCCAATCTTTTGCTTATTAACTCGGGAGCCGGCACAGTTGGTATTGAAACGCTGAAGAACCTTGTCTTACCCGGTTTGTTGGTCCTTTACCCAAAGACCGAGTCTGATTGCGGGCCCTAATATTGTAATTTTACTTAGGCATTGGCAAATTCACTATTGCCGATGGTGCCGTTGTCCAGGATGTGGACTTGGGCGTCAACTTCTTCCTAGACGAATCATGTCTCGGTAAATCAAGAGCTCAGTGTTGTACGGAGCTGCTCCTTGAGCTTAATCCAGAGGTGGATGGAGTTTGGAATTCTGCCGTGACGGTGCGTTCCTCGTGTTATCTATGGCGTCTTCAGGGCTAATTGACCCAGGATGCCACCAGTCTTCAAGAGCTGCTTAATGCACCAGAGACTTTCACCATGATCATGTATAGCCATCCTTTACAACCTGGAATGCTTGAAGCCATTGAGGCATACGGCCGTCAGCATCGGACGCCACTTATAGCCATCCACTCAGTAGGCTTCTACTCCTACTTCCGGATCACATTACCAGGAACATTTCCCACTGTGGATACTCACCCCGACCAGACTGCAACGACAGACCTGAGACTGTTATCCCCTTGGCCAGAACTATCCGAGTTTGCCAACGAAATGACCAAAGACATCGACAATCTTGACCACCACGACCATGGTCATATTCCCATGGTTGTAATTTTGCTTTACTATCTTGACATCTGGAAGAAGGAACACGGCGGCGCTTACCCAACATCTTACGGCGAAAAGACAGAATTTCGCCAACTCATATCCAAGGCCACAAGGCGAGACAATCCTGAGGGAGGTGAAGAGAACTTTGACGAAGCTTTCGCAGCTGTAATGCAGCATGTGACTCTGCAACCAGTCCCTTCATCGCTTAAACAGGTCTTTGATTATGAGCATACGGATGAACAAGACTCCAAGTCCAGCTTTTGGATCATTGCCGAAGCTTTAAAACAATTTTATGCTGAGAACGAACGCCTACCCGTGGCTGGTGGCTTGCCTGATATGAAGGCGCAGTCCAGCGTCTACATCCAGTTGCAGAACATCTACAAGGACAAAGCTAGGCAAGATGTAAACGACGTCTTGTCCAGAGTCCGCAAAATATCGGGAGGTGAAAACATCGGCTTGGAGGAAGTAGAGCTGTTTTGCAAAAATGCTCGCTTCGTTAAACTCATCAACAACACAGGGGAAGCGCCGCCAAGCATGGAGCAAATCATAGGTAGGTGACGACCTCAATGCAACTCTTTAGGCCGGTCACTAATATGAGACCATCTCCCAAATAGAACGAGAGCTAAGCAATGACGAAATCGCTGCCATTGCCGGACCGGAAATGCCGACATCGCTGATCCCCATCTACCTTGCCTTGAGCGTGCCATCGCATGCTTCGGCGGCATCCGCTGATGAGATTGTAACTGCAGTCTGTCAAAAGGCACCGGCTCTTGAGGGCAATGAGCGCTTGACTCAGGTGGCTCAAGAATTAGCACGAGCAGCTGGCGGGGAGCTGCACAACATCTCTGCCGTAACTGGAGGGATGGTGGCGCAAGAGGTGATCAAAATCATTACAAACCAATATGTTCCCATTGACAATACTTGTGTGTTTGATGGGATTGAGAGCCGATGCCAAGTCTTGCGATTATGAGACTTTCACTCACGCAAATTTGATGACACGGGGTCGATGTAGGCAAGACGAGATCAATTGCATTTAAGGGCCAGGGAATCATACATGGGCATAGCAGCTGCTATTTTTGAATTAAACCCACAGGAACATCCATAGAATGGCGGTAGTCATATTATACCAGAAGATTCTGCAATGAAGATATAAAGCCGGACAGGCTTGAAAAGGCAGGTTGACTGTATGTTACAGGGCCATACTAAGATATGGCAACAGTTGTACTTCATTGCCCAACCCATCGTTAGATATTTAGGCCATTTCCTTGCATATAATGCAATCCATAGTTCTAACATTAAGGTGGAAGGCTCAGACAGAAAGAAATCCTCAGACTGTACCTCCCTTATTCGTGAGAGGCAAGTGCCAGCCCTGCAGGAGACTTTACAACCGAGCTGCTGCCTTAGAAGAGACCTGTGGCCGGCGATATGAGAAGCAAGTGCATCCCGATTGAAACTCTGATAAAGACGAGGGCTTTTTCCCATACCATTCATCTGCCCCAACGCCCCGAAAACGATTTGGAGAGTCTAATTAACCTTTCAACAGCAAACGCATCAATCGCACTCTTTGGTTCCAAACAACGCTTCAGAGCTTCCAGGTTGCTTGGCCGTTCAGTTACGATAACGTTTACCACTCCCTTTTATTTCACTTATCTACATTTGCTCCCCTTTCTGGGGTCCGTTGGACGCACGAGTAAACTCAGCTTCAAATGGATCATCCACTCACCTGCAATAACCTCAAGTGTAGAAAGCAACTTGCCGACCACGCGGTCGTCACAAGCTGCAGGTGAGTCTCATGATCAATCTTCTAGCTTTATTTAATACATGCTTATGGTTTGCTTACGATTCAGTCACATCTTTTGTTCGGAATGCGCTAAACAGCTTGGCTTCACACAACTGGAAAATCAGGGGCGCAACACTTGCCCTGCATGCAACGCCCAACTGGCCAAAGCAGACAGCATCTTCTTCACCAATCTCAATCCAACTGAAGAATATAAAGCATGTATACTCAGTGGATTGAATCCCAGCATAGTCATGGAGTGCGCGGGACGAGCTGTCGGCTTCTGGGCGTATCAAATCACCCAAAACCTACACTATCAGCAGCACCTGTGCAAGACATTACAAGAAAAGTACTCGGATTTGTGGACTCGATGTGATCAAATTAATAGAGATGCTGATGCAAAAATCAACGGACTACGTGGGAAATTGGAAAGTTAGTGATGTCGGTGATTTCCCTTCTTATTTCATGAACTTATCAAGGCAGGTATGACGAATTCGCGAGACATTTTGCAACAAAAGAATGTCGAACTGGCGGAGGCTCTTCGAGATAAAAATCGCAAGCTTTACCAGACACAGGAGCTTTATACTCAAGTCAAGAGAAAAGCCGAATTGGGCCAAATTGAGCGAGCAGCGTACGATGCCGTCGATAATTCCATCCGCTTAGCGCCGCAGCCCGCAACGAACGGCCAAGAACCACACGGCTTTCATTCGAGTTTCCACGATACAAATGAACCAGTTTACTCTCTCAGCCATGGGCCACGGTTCGATACTACAGGGTTCACCACAGGTCTGTCTGGATCCAATCTTCAACGGAACGAGCGTGAAGATCCCTGGGCAAGAAAACGGACTCCATCTCATGGTAAAGTACATCACTATCCACAGGTATTGGATACAGCCTTAACCCATCATTACAGGCCTCACCCCTGAAACCCAGTCGTACCGCCGTACAACAAGCGGCCAGGGACGGGCAGACATTTTCCCTCCCAATATCGCCAGCAACAAGGGATTGTCCAGGGGGGGCAGCACAAGGCAGCCAGGTGCGAACTCTCCAGGTTTCCCCCAGCGAGGTAGCCCTTGGGCTAGTGTTGGCCTCACCTCTGGGCTCAAGTCTGGCGAACCGCCTGGTCAAACCAGAGCGAATGGACCATTGAGGGATCTATAACAAAGAAAGTTGAGTTCAGTGACAAGATATCGGTTCGGAACTGGTGTCTATTTTTGTGCAGTATGTGTTTTGGCAATCTCATTGGAGGGAGTTATAATGAGAACAATCATGAAAGAAAAGCAACCGGCATTGTTCAGTAATTGATCTTCTTTCAGTCTAAATTGGGTTCAAGATATTACGAGTGAACAAAGGCCATCTGCAGCATTTATATACTGCATACCAGTGCACATGTCGCCGCGTAAAAGTTGCAGGCGCCACCTATCACACAAAACCTCCGTACCCATAACCAACATGCAGAGAGGAGATCAATTTGTACGCTTTCAAAGCGAGGTAACCTATACCAGAACCATCCGATACAAAATGCGACCATTCATCCGAAAATTGGCTTGCCGTCTCGGATTACGCAATCCAGACAAGCGGAAGTTTGATACGAGGAGGACGGCACTACAATGCACAGATGAGATGCAAGTACATACACATGAACGGATAACATATAACAATCGCGAGCAGCATTCGACAGTGCACATTTCATCGGTGGAAACGAAGCCCCCAGTTCAGTGCTGGCTGTTGGAGCCTGCGCAAAGATATCCGGCCCCTTGCTCGTTTGGACGAGTACAAAGATATTCAGCCGTTTGCAACGAGTGCAGCCCAGGCCGAAGCTGGGGAACCTGTGCCAGCCGCCGGGAGAGGCATTTATGTTGCGTTCAGTGTTGTTCAAGATAAAGGTACGCCATACTCGTACAAGCACGGGTGACAAGTGGATGGAGGAAATGCTCGTGATGCGTGGGGTACCAAGTCCAACAAGGCGGTATTGCAGGGTTGTGCAGATGCTGGTGGTGTTATCACAGCCATCACCTGTAGTGGCAGATTGAGCTACTGCGGATGACTTCGTATTCTATCTTTAGCAGCGACGAAACAAGGATGGTGGCCGTTGATAGCGTGTACTTTGCAGATAGGCTGTGAAGAGTATAGAAACTTAGAATTGTTATTTCTCTGCGTGGATGTTCAAGTACAGTGACTTAGATAAGATGCTTTTGCCCATGGCGCAATGGTAGCGCACTGTGGCGTCGGCTCCCCCAGCGTGAGGCATTCAGCGTCTCTCAGTGGCTCGACAGCTGCCAATCCACGTAATTATGCGTACCCGTGTTGGACTTTAGCATTTTCTCAATCTCCATGTCAGTTTTCCGTTTTCCCTTCCACATCTCCGTCCGCAACCTGTCGCACCACGATAGTTGCATTGTCTCTCGTTCAGTCGCTTGATCGCCTAGCCTCGATTCCTACTGCAATCCCTAATTCTGTGGCACAATCTCCTTCACTTCGCTCGCCAGCCTTTGTTTCGATACCCCTGCGCAAAGTAACCTGCCAATCCTACACTAAATACATTTCTTATCGCCTAATGATTGCGCCCCCTCGAGAAGCCTCCATTCCTCGATAACCACCTGCCGAGAGACAAAGAATTCTTTGTCTCGACTTTTGCGATCTTTGATTCTCCTCCAACCCCCGCATTGACGGATCGGCGGCCGCGCGAGTCGATCCATCTGCTGCGCTTTGTTGCCCCAGCTGGCGGCTATCAGCCCGATACAAGTAATAATAACAAACCGATTCGACTCGATAGGCGCCGCGCGAGATTTGATTTGATTCGACTGGACTCGATATCAGCAGTCCGCATGCTCTCATGGGTAAGACGCGAAACACACCGGCTCGGAATTGGGAAGAGGAAGTGCCAAGAAGGAGAGAGAGAGGAATCTGAGATCGGTATCCGCTAACATGGAATGGTTGCGCAGGTCAATACGGTGTAATTCTCGATGCTGGCTCTTCCGGCACCCGCGTGTACATCTACAAATGGAAGGATCCTAACAAGGCCCTCAAGCAAGCGTCTGCCTCCGATGCCCACGTACTACCAAAGCTGAAGCTCCACAAGAGCAAGAAAATCCATCCGGGGGTTTCTACTTTTGCTGAAGATGTCTCCTCTGTCGGGCCCGATCATTTGAAAGCGCTAATCGACACCGCGCTCGACGAGATACCAGCATCCCAGGTCGCCCAGACGCCCATCTTCCTCCTGGCAACTGCTGGCGTTCGCTTCCTACCCAAGCACCAGCAAACGGCGTTGCTACAAGGCATCTGCACGTACCTACAGGCCAACACACAGTTTCTGCTCCCCGACTGTGCAAGCCACATTCAGGTCATCTCAGGCGAGACCGAGGGCTTGTACGGCTGGATCGCTGCCAACTATCTACTTGGCGGCTTCGATAAACCCGACGAACATGCGCATGGAAAAGGCCATAATACCTATGGCTTCTTAGACATGGGTGGTGCGTCGGCACAGATTGCCTTTGCACCAAACACAACCGAGACGGAAAAGCACGCGAACGACCTTAAGCTGGTCCGATTGCGACGCCTAGATGGCTCTCCTATGGAGTACAAGGTCTTTACGGCTACGTGGCTCGGTTTTGGGGCTAACAAGGCGCGAGAGCGATTCGTCGAAGCTTTACAAGAGCAGTACGGCAAAGCGAAAGGCGACATTCCTGACCCTTGCCTGCCGAAAGGCTTGCGAACCTCTATTGAGGGAGAGCCTCTCGGTAGCAAACAATCATCCGATGTTGCGCTCGTTGGAACCGGCATGTTTGAAGAATGCCTCCGTAAGACGTACCCCTTGTTGGGTAAAGATGTACCATGCAAGGACGATCCGTGCTTACTCAACGGTCAGCATGTGCCCGCCATTGACTTTGATGTGAACCACTTTATTGGCGTTTCGGAGTACTGGCACACAACACATGGCGTCTTTGGTCAAGAGAGCAAAGTCTACGATTTGATCGCATACGAGCAGGAGGTTAATGCATTCTGCAGCCAGGACTGGTCAGTAATTGAACATGGACTTGACAAGAGAAAGAAGACGATGGAGGAGAAGGCAGAGAATGCCCGGGAAGCCTGCTTCAAAGCATCATGGTTAATCAATGTGCTATATGAAGGCATTGGCATCCCGCGGATCAGCCTTGGGGACATTCCCGGCACAAAAGTCAACAACACCAAGGGAGCTGTGGAAAAGGCGAAGGGTAAGGGGTTTTTGGATCCCTTCCAGCCTATTGACACGATTGGAGGCGTTGAGGTCAGCTGGACTCTGGGCAAAATGGTTCTCTACGCTGCCGGACAGATCCCCCCACAAGGCTCAGAACTCCCCGTTGGATTCGGAAGCAATACAGGGCTGGAGATTCCCTCTGATTTTGAACTTGCCGGGTCCAAACCCTTGTTTCCAGGCTCTCATAGCTATGACGATGATGACGACGACGATGTCCTTTCAAACCGGTCCTCGCCTGTCTCTGGTCTATTGGTGCTGGTGCTGGTTCTCCTCTTCATTGGCTACCTCTTACGAAAAACCGAATGGGGCCCCAGAGTGCTGGGCAGGTTCCGCCGTTTCCGGAAAGCTAGAAGCTCGTCTTTTGTGAGAAACCTTTTCGGCAGAAACACAACAAGCTATGATCGGTTGTTAGAGGAAGGCGGTGCGCTTGAGTTTGAGCTTGGAGGCACAGAATCTGATGAAACTGACGGCTCGGACGGCGGAGAGACGTCAAGATCTGCTAGAAGCCACCGATTATCGGGAACCAAGTCGAGCTTTGAGCGGTTCGACGGAATGCGTCCACCGTCAGTTATGGACAGGCATGGGCTTGTTGTGCGGACAGAGAGCTGCGAACGACTTGCTCCGACACTACAAATGCTGAACGCTGGCCGTCGCAGCAGAGCCGGAAGTCCGACACGTTTGAAGAATTCCATTCTGATACCGCAGGAAAGCTAGCGACGACGCGGTGGAAGCAGCTCCTCTTAGAGGAACGTCATGATTGTATGATAGACATGTCAAAGCGTTGATGGAATCTCACGGTCGTCGGCTTCATTCATACACGTTCATTTTGGTCTATATGTTCCCCGACTGCCCCTTTAATAGCGGCCTCTTTGTTTTTGGAAATGGGTACAAAGGGAGTTTCTGGTGAAGCAGCGATATCTCCAAGTTGGGGCTTAGGATGGGAGATTATCTCACTCATCAGGTAGTAGAACCAGTTTTTTAGAAATAGCTCTTAACGAGCCTTGTGTATACACAATATTTGAACCACAGCCTTATTGCACGTTTACGCCAGTGTTCTTTTGTTTTTTGTTGAGCCGCGATATTAAGATGATGCTAATCCTTACATGAGTTGCCGAAGAATGGATGGATGGGCAGAGGGGGTGAAAAAAGCAGATGTGAGATTCGCTCTACGCTACAAAGCCAAACGGGAAGAGTACAGCCGAAGCAGTTGTGATTTATACAAGGAGTAGTAGGATTTGAATCAGTCGGCCTGCTTCTCGAGGAAGCTAGGATCAGAGCGAACTCGGGATTCGAACTTGCGCCACCAGTCTTCAAAGGCTCGCAAAGGAACTACCTCGACGCCGCCGGGGCCTGCAGTGCCGCTGAAGCTGGCGAGGAAGTTGAAGGCGTTTTGGATGATGCGCTGGGCGAGGACGGCGGTCGATGTCGTTGTTGAGCCGGAAGAGCTCGATGCTGGCGCATTCGCTTTGTTGGCGGCAAGCTCTTGTAGGCGCTGGCCAACGCCGTCGGCGGGCTCGACGGAGATGCCAATCATGAAGCCTCCCGCGTCAGCCTCGGAGCCGCTGCCGCCGCCGACCTTGAACATGGCGCTCTCCTTGCCGGGCCCGATGGCGCCGAGGAAGCGGAAGTTTGGCGTCGGGCTGGCGGCGGCCTCGCGGGCGGTGGTCAGGTAGATTGCGGCGGCGGTGTTGTCGGGCAGGGCGATGGCGGGGAGGAGGAAGACGACGATGTGGGAGAAGGGCTTTGTCGTGGGCAGGGCGTAGAGGAACGAGGCGGGGGAGGGGTTGGAGGTCGGGTCGGTGATGAGAGGCTGTCCGGCGGGGACGATGCCGAAGAGAGGGCCGGACATTGTTGTTGAGATGTTTGGCGATTGGCTGTTTGTTGGATTGGTTGCGATGCGACCGGGGTGTATGGCGGTGATTTGAGCTCGTGGGAAAGCGAAAAGGGACGGAGAAGAGCTGGTTGAGTTTGGAGGTTTTTCTGGAGCCGCGGGGTAGGTCGAAGTGGGCAGTTTAGTGGTGTTTTTTTTTTCCTTTTGGATGAAAGAAAAGAGAATACTGGGAGGAGAAGTAGGAAGACAAAAGAATGAAGTCCTACATCAAAAAAAAAAAAAAAAAAACATACAAAATTAGATGAATCATATCGTCTAACAGGCATCCGGGTTACTCAACACAGTTAGCCGCACGACATAACAGCTGTTTTGGTGTTTGTCCTCGGCAACTGCCCTTACAAGACGCAGATCCACCGCCGGACCAACAACGTCTAGGCTACAAGGCTCACTTTTGAGGCATTCTTTTGTTTCCCTCCTGATCATTCACCGGTAAACAAACGCCTTTGTGGATTTAGACCTTGATAGCCTACAGATTCTGATCGTTTACAGGTACGTTGAACGCATTCGTTGCTTGATTGGCTCGTTGCCTGCTAGCATAGCCATGAAGTCTGTTTCATGCTGTTGATGAGGAATGAAGACCTGAGAGGGTCATTATGCCTTGTGCCGAGTGGTGCTTTGATACTTGAGTGTATGCAGACTTATAAATTTCCCAGTGGGAAGCTGTGAATTTCACAGACTCTTGTCATCTCGGTTTGCAATCTTGCAGAAGCATCTAATCACCGCATACAGATAACTACCGTTTTAAGCACCATGTCGAAGACCAATCTAGACCTCATTTGTGACACTGACAAGTGCGTTTTACCCCTTCATTCCATTATTTATCAAGAGAGGCCCTTGTTCAAGTTCAGACGGTGGCAGAGCTTTCGTAACTACATCAGCCACTAATCGAATGCCTACCACAGGTTTCCGTACAGTGATGATCAGACAGCCGAGGCCAATAGCCTGCGTAGTACACTATTCAAGCTGCTGTGGGAAGATGAAGACGGACAATATGCCATTGGCTATGTGCCCGATTGGGTCATCGATGAGCTGTCTCAAACACCCCAAGACATACGGGGAGACATGCGTCTAAACACAGCTGACCGGACTGTCGAGCTGTTCAGGACGCCAAAGACGGAAGAGGAGCGAACCCGTGCCGTGTCGGCATTGACAAGTTATTGGCGTGAAAAGGGTACCTTCAAGACTCTTAAGGGATGGCGTGACGAGTTATGGCCCGTGTATGCTCGAAAGGGGGAGCTTCTCTTCAGCGTGGAAAGGGCTGCCATGGGCCTGTTTGGCACTGCGCGATACGGAGTTCATATGGTTGCCTATGTCGAAGACCCAACCGCTCCCTACGGCATGAAACTCTGGGTGCCAAAGCGAGCATCCAACAAGTCGACCTTCCCCGGCATGCTGGACAACACCGTGGCTGGTGGCCTCATGACGGGCGAAGACCCCTTTGAATGCATCATCCGAGAGGCTGACGAAGAGGCCAGTCTCCCCGATCCTCTAGTCCGTGGCACTGCGGAGTGGGTTGGGAACGTCACCTACATCTACATCACTGAGGCAAAGTACGTTGGTGAGGACGGCTACATTTATCCCGAGTGCCAGTGGGTCTATAATCTCAAGCTACCTGTTGACGTCGTGCCTCGTCCCAAAGACGGCGAAGTTGAAGAGTTTCTGCTGTGTGACGTGGACGAGGTGAAGAGGGATCTGGCGGCCGGGAAATTCAAGCCCAATTGTGCGCTAGTCATGATTGACTTCTTCATTCGCCATGGCATTCTGACCGAGGCCAACGAACCTGATCTGGCCGCCATCAAGGCCAGGATGCACCGAGACCTTCCTTTCCCCGGGCCGCATCAGCCAGATTGGCCCGGCCACAATAGCAAACAGTCTGTTAAAGCAGCGTAGACTAGTTTGTTGATTGATATCTTTCTCTCTCTTTTCTTCTCTTGCATTTTGCTGTCATGTTGCATGAGGACAGCCGTAGGACGTCGAGACTCCCTCCCTTTCTCTCTTTGACCTTTTATTATCTCTTTCCCATTCCATTAAATTGTCGAATTTTGTGTTTCCTCTATAAGTGAAGTTGCCCTTGAGCGCTGTATTTTCCCCCATTCCTCGATGTTATAATTTATTGACCAACTGCTGCTTTTTACCGCTTAACCAACAAATAAACGTTGTCAACTCGCAGTGGTGTCAACTTCTTAACCGGGCCTTGCAGGGCCATGAGCAATCCGCCGAATGAGACGTAAGCGTTACTATAGAGTAAAAAATCCAAGTGTTAGCCAAGTTGTTCTTCATTCTCCAAAGCTTCTCTTGGGATCTGCATACATGGTGTTGCCATCAAACGTCTCCTCGAATTTGTAAATTTTTCCATAGCACACATAGTCGTACAGATCGGCAAGAGTTGCTGGGGCATCGCCAGCCTTGCCAACGTCTCGCCAGCCCTTGTCGTCCTCCTTGCTGCCGTCTGGTGATAGCGTGGTAGTGAGGACGACATGCAGCGTATCGGACACGGAGCATGGGAATAGCTCAATGTTGATGTCCAGGGTCATGACGGTCTGGGAGTCGCTAGACGTGCATGATATGCGGGCGACTCTGTCGTATTTGGACTGATCATACTCCGTCACGGTGAAGCTTTCTTCGAAAAGCGTAGCATCGCCACTTCCTGCTCCAGACATTTTGTAAGATTGGCCTTTTTTTTCCCCTGCTCTTTTTTCCGTCTTCTAATTGGCTGCTCAGAAGCAAGAATACTTCGTGGATATTCAGCAAAGGTTCGGAGAATCGGCTTCGTTTTGGCGTTGGGGTTGACGATCTTCCGCGATTGAAATCGTTGTAGAAATTTATTTCTGTTGGAGGGGCACTACAGGCTTCAAAAGTCGGATATAAGCATATTTGTAGCTTATAGCACTGCATAGTAGTGCTGAATCGGGGCAATTAACCATTGATAAGATAAGCTTTTTTATATGCCCTTTGGTTCGAAAGTCGTCATGAATGAGTTAAAACGCTGAGCATCGGCTGTCTTTATTTTTAGCTCCTTCTAAAATGCCTTTCGAGAAGTATTTTTGGCTATAAGAAAGAATTTCTTGATTGAAAGCTACTTTATCCAACTGTTTCACCTTTACACGGAATTTATGGGTAGTTGGTGAAAACAGGTTCCAACCTTCAAATATTCGGCATGTCGTTTCGGAAGAGGAATACAGTAATCGGTGTTACTGGGGCCGCACCACAGTCACAGCAAACCAAACTATTAGTCCCTGGTACTCGCCCTTCTCCTCACGATGGAAGACTCACCACCTCTACTGGAACTTCATCTTTGGATCAGCTGCTCGCAGGCCATGCTGGACTACCCGTAGGAACATGTCTCCTCGTCGAGGAGACTGGGACAACCGACTTTGGCGGGATCTTGCTTCGCTACTTTGCCGCTGAAGGACTAGTTCAAGGCCATTCTGTACATGTGCTGGGATTTGGAGATCACTGGCGGCGTGAGCTTCCAGGGCTGGCGAGCGAGGGCCGATCTAAAGAGGCTAGTAGCTCTAATTCTTCAGACAGCAAGATGAAGATTGCTTGGCGATATGAGGCTCTAAGTAGTAGAGCTGCTCCATCACGTGGTGAGTAGTTTTCTGACATCTTTTTGAAGAAGTGATACCAATGACATGCAAAAAAGGTCCATCAATATCAGACTCAGCAGAAGGGATGGCCCCTTTCTGTCATACGTTTGATCTATCGGGACGCCTAGACGAGAGTGTCGCTCAGGGGCAGTTTTATACCACACGCGGGGGCGGCCTGGATTCAGGCCAGTCACTGTTCCGGCGTTTCATCAGCGAGGTCACCACTAAGATTAAGAGTTCGCCTCCTACCGCCATTTACAGAATTATCGTTCCTAGCCTACTCTCGCCAACTCTATATCCACCTTCAGCTTGTCGTCCGCAAGAGGTGCTACAGTTCTTGCACCAAATACGAGCCTTGCTGCGGCAGTTCCCCTCAAGGATCGTTGTCATGATGACGCTACCCATCTCACTATATCCCCGTTCGACAGGACTTGTTCGGCGAGCAGAGCTAATCTGCGACGGCGTGGTGGAGTTGATATCGCTCCAGCAGCAGCCTCAACACCATATTGACCGAAACTCTGCAAATGATACCAAGGCACAGGGACTTTTTAGGATTCACTCGCTGCCCATCTTCCATGAAAAAGGGGGTGGGTTGGAAGGAAGCTGGGTGAAGGAAGACATGTCTTTCAAGCTGAGCGCTTCCAGTGGGCTTGTTATCGCGCCGTATAGTTTACCACCGTTAGAAGATGATGGACCTTCAAATGCGCCATCAAATGAGAATAAGCCAAAACTTGATTTTTAATCAAGTTCAATTCTTGCTTCTCAATTTTTTCTTCAAATAATTAGTAGATCTTGCGTGAGACGTACCTTGTTGAGTTCTGTAGTGTCTCTTACAGCAGAGTATACCTACCTAGATATGCACTTAACGGGGAGAACCTCAAACGCTATACCGGTGCCTGAACTCCCTATGAGAATTTTAAGTGGGTCTATATTTCTCTATGGGGGCATGAAGCTTCCCCACCACAATAGCTCGATTATTTCATTTAAGTTTCAAAATTCTTCTCTTCTACTCAATGTCTTCTTGTCGCCTTTTCTCTCTGTCTTTTCGCTTCAAACTTGAAGAGTCTGGAGAAGAGAGACTGACACAAACATGCAAGGTAAGCAATTAACTGCGTTGCATTTCGAAAATGTTTATTAGGGTTCACCTACATGATTATTACCTTGAATATCTGTCAATCCACTGAACACTGATGACAAAATCAAATTTTTACGAAGACGACTTATGACTCTAATCCCTTTAAAACCAAACACAAAAACTCAATTCACATTTTGTATGCAGACACATGAACTAACTCTTCATTGCGTTTGCAGGATCATAGCCACAATGGAAGCCCCTAAGCTCATCCGCATTGCCAATATCTCGGGGCGGTATCTCGTGTTTGACCCAGATGCCGTGAGCGCCCTCCGCCGAAGAGCAAACACCAACGGCACCTTGGTGGGGACTACTCCGCAGCAGCCAACTCAAAACATTTTCCTTGGTTTGCCCATCGAGCTCCGGCCTGAAGAGGTGGATGCTCTAATTCGTACAAACGTTGCGTACGTCGTAGATGATGTGGCCGCCCACCAGTCGGCTCTGCAGTCCCTTGACCATGATTCACGGAGGGCGTACATCGGCTCGCTGCGGCTGCGGAAACAGACTGCGCACAAGGTGTTTGCGGAAATGAACGCCCAGAAAGCCTCCATAGCAGCCAGCAAGGCTGAGAGACAGCGTGATTCCACTTCAACCCCTGCCTCCACCAGTTCCGCAGCACCTGATAGCCTCAAATCAGATGGCGGCCCCTTCTCTCGCAATAGCCAAGTGACTCTGTTGGGTGTCACACCAACATCTAGCGCCAACCATGTCTCTCCAGATGCTTATGCGTTACCTGTGGAACCCAGTAACTCAGAGAAAGGGTCGCTATGCCAGTTTATGCTCGGCAATGGGTATTTCATGACTCCAGGGCTACGATTTGGGGCCCGTTACAGTGTCTATCCCGGTGATCCTTTACGTTTCCATGCTCATTTCATGGCAAATGAGTATGGCTGGGAGGAGGAGATACCTATCCTTGATATCGTAGGCGGTGGCAGACTGGCAACAGCTGTGAAGAAAGCGTTTCTCATAGGAGGGCGTCAGCCGTCCACAAGTCCAGATACGGCCCTCCCTACCGTGAGAAGCTTCAGCATAGAATGGGCTGGCATGTAGAGTCCAATTGACATTATAAACAAAACATATCGCTATTGAAAGTAGGAGTATATATATTCCGACATCAGTCTAGGAAAAAGAAAATGGACAAAAAAAACTCCCAAGCCGGAGATGAAATAATCAAAGCTACCCCCCAGTTCCCAACTCCAGGTATGAGTGTGACAACAAAAGAAGAAGTGGGAAGAAGTAAAACAACAACCAGTAGTTTCTCAAGATCGAAACGGCTATATCCCAACAAGCCTCGATGCTGGTGGCATACGCGGCTATACCTAAGGGACATAGATCCTGCTGAAGCTCATGACATCCCGACGGCAGCACACGCACTTGTCAAAGTTATTCATAGCTAGAGACACGCGGCAATCGTCGCACAAGCTAAGACAACGACAAGGCCATACGATAACGGTACGTGGTGAGCATTGGCACACTACGCAAGGAGGGCTTTCACCCTCAGCCGGTGTACTGGAGTCTTGTTGATCATCTTTGGCAGGGGAGGCTTGCCGTTTTGTCCAGATCAGCTGCTCCAGAAGATGCTCTTCTTCGTCTGGGCTGAGCTTTGTAAGGCGACCTTGGGGACCAAGCTTGCTTGCCTGCTTTGCCTTTGGACTCTGCACCGTCAGAATTCTCGTTCGCTGAAGCTGCTCTATCCGTCTGAAGCCAGATCTTGTCAAGATGCGATCACTCTGAAGGTGTGCCGCGAGTCTCTCTGCCTCTTGTCGCTCTTCTAGACTGGTAGGGTGTAGGAGACGAGCGAGATCACCCATCGCCAGTGGACTATCAAGGAATGGAGTGCCTTCACGTTCAGGCCGTGGTGAGCGCTGAGTAGGTGTTCTCTGTCCGCTCCCCACGTCTGATGTCCAACCGTCTTCGTCCTCGTCTTCGGTTTCGCCTCCATTTGTGGTCATGGTAATAACGCTCGTATTATCCCCATCATCTTCTTCCTCGCGAGGCTGATATGTTCCGCTCATGTCGTTGGAACCCCACCATCCTCCTTTGAGCCAGTACTTGTAGAGATCCCCATCGAGCGTCTCTTCGTCTTGGTTCGTATCGATCCGTCTGAATTCGGCCTCAATATCCAGAGCATCCATTCTGAGAGACTCGCCCTCCAGAGGTTTCGCCATTGCGTCTTTGCCTCCGCTAGAGCCACGGTTCTGCCTCGATCCATTATCAGCTCCAGGCGCCTTCGAACGGCTTGCGAGCCACAGCAGCCAGGCAGGACGGGTTTGGAGGCGGCAGACGCCAAGAATCCACAGAAGGGACAAGGCAAACACTCTTGCCAGAAGTTTGTTAATGCCAATGAGAAATTCCAAAGCCAGCAGCCATCTCGAGCTCCTCTCGGAAGCACCAATGCCCACTCTAAGGACCTTGTCACCACGACCACGGGGGACTTTTTGTGCAGCACGCTCTCGACTATAACCATTAGGAGGCAGAAGTGGCCCGTCTTTTACAGGTATTAGGCCGATGGTACCGATTTGGTCGTAACGCGGGTCAGAGAGACCCATGCTAATCCATTGCCTCCGTAGCTCCTCTGCTTCTCGATACCGGGCTTCTTCAAGCCAGGTCTGGTGTTTCAGGCTGACACCACGATCTTCGTTCAGATATACAGCCTCGCTGGCCATGGTTATAGCGGCAAACCCTGTTCTCAGCAGGGCAGTGTAAAAGTCCATTTCCCGCGTGATGCGAAGTTCCGACAAGGAGACATTGGCCTGCATATTTTCATGTGCGTGGAGTAGACGTTGGCGAAAGGTCATCCTAGAGTGCTCTTGACTAGCAGGCGGCATCACAGCCGTGAGCAACAACGCAAGGCCATAGACAAATAGGCACATAACAATGCCAATAAGAATCAAGACGTGGGGGACAAATCCAATGATACAGACCGTGGGAAATCTAAAGAATCCTTGAGACGCAGGATTATCCGCTTCAAAGGTTAAAAAGCTCCATACGAGACTACCCATGAAGCATAGCCCCCAGAATCCTGTGTTGACAAGCCGGTATTTAGCTTGGAGGTCAAACAGGCCCAAGAGATGGCTCGTGATGTGTGTCATGGAGGATAGAAAAGCAATCCACAAGACTTCAGGCGATGTATTAACACGCCTTAGAATTGCTGCTCGTGTCATGACAACGGTACCTCCTTGATTAAGTGATGCGGGAACTGGATTTTGGTATTTGGAAAACGCGCCCCATCCAAGCTGGTTGTTAACAGCAGCATCAGCCTCGGCAAAGGCAAGCGACTGTTCAAATAATGTCATGCCCGTCTCGGCAGCAACGGGCCGGCCCTGAACCGCACAGGAAATGGTCTCGAGGAATTGGCTGAGGCAGAAAGTACCGAAAAGAGGCCACAATCGGGAAAGAGATCCTCGAAGCTCTCGAAGAACGTCCGGGTCTGATGACGGCACCATGTCGGCAGCAACGCAAGATTGCTCGTCTGAAGCACCGAAGAGTAATGACGAACTCATGGTATTTAGAAAAGGATTTGAATGTGAGAACATAAGGTCGGAGCTTCTGTTGGCATCGCCCCAACGCAACTGCGAGAAATCCGGCGAGGTCTGGCACTGAATGGACTGTAGGAGGGTTCGGGCCTGCAAGACAAGCACGACAAAAGGAACGATTCGCAGAAGGAGTCTAACTTGCCAACGAAGTCGCAACCTCCTTCGTGTGGCAGCAAATATATGAGTCCGGTTAAGAACAACAGCCATGGCAATGCACGAGAGCGCCCATCTGCTGGTAGCATAGCTAAAGACGCTCCCCAAGCCTCGAACCCCGTCCAAAGACATGAAGGGCGGCTGAGCTGACGCCGAAGCCGCCTGAGTGCCGGGAGCTGCAGCCACGTTCATCATGTTGCTATAGAGGCTCGAGTCGGTGGTGATGGGTCGAAGAATCTCCTGTTCGGACGCAGAAGCAGCCGCCGAGGAGATGGCGTCTTGGGCCGGAAGGGCAAGGGAATCGGGTGCCGCCATAAGAGAACCAAGCTTCATGACGATGCGCGGGCCAACCATGACAAGGTCTTCGAACAGAGGGGCATATCGCGTCACATTGACTGCTCGGGCAAGGGCCGTCAGATTGTACCATGTATTCGTCGTCGTCGGGTCGAAATCGGCCACTTGCTGTGTCGCTGCCAAAGGCGGCACTATTGCAATGCCATTCTGCATGACCGAGGCCAGTCAAGCAATGGCCGCGCCGGGGAAGCGATCCGACAGGGCGAGGCTTGAGCGCGGCTCTAGGATGATTCGAGAGGTGCAGCGAGGGGCTGGACCGACGCAGTCGTGAGGCGATGCGACTGGACGAGGCAGGATGTTGATGTTTGAAAAGCCTCTTGGAGGCCCCGTGAGAGAATCGCGTGCCGTACAGAAACAAGGCCGAGCTGCTTCCGCATATCAATGGATACCTGAAGAGGTAACTGTAATTAGTGCAGGTACCTCAGCAACGGCGATATCAGACACTAAATTAGCAGTCCTGCAGCGCCCGTAGCGTTAACTCAGACGGTAGCATTAGAAACTCCGCAGCGGAGGCCCATGGTGGCAGATCTTACAAGCAAGTTGCGGCTTTGCTGGGCCTTGTAAACATGGATGTGAGATGATGGCATGCACGTTGGCACAGACCTCCGCAATTCCTGTCTACCCCAATACAGTACCTACCTATACATTCTTGTTCTTATGAGAAACCACCCAGATATTGCATGTGCTTATACAATTCTATCAGCATTCAATATTATCAGAGGAGCAAATAGCATGCCTTTAACCAATGAAAAACACTGTGTGCACAGCTATCATTATTCCAAATTCATCATCAAATAACTGCGCTTGATAAGAGCCATTCAGGCAACATTACGTCAAGCCACTATCCCTACTCCAATCGCTAGCCCACAGCCGGCTTCGGTATCAAGCTATCCAGCTCCAGTGGGCATTTCGCAACGGCATCTAAACCAAGAAATGCTCAGCTGGGTATCGCAAATGCCTCCAGCCTCCTCCAGACAGCTCTCCAGGAGTCATACGTCAACGGCAGGCCTATGACAATATTGCAAGGCTCCCAGATATCGCCCTTTTATATTAGATCCTCGGCCATTTATGCATAATCGAAGCCTTCATGGATCAGGATACCCCAGGCCATGACTACAACCCATCTCAGCCAGTGACTTCAGACGTCAGCATCCCGGCCTCCCTGCTGCAGCAGAATATCGAGTCTCCCAGTGTCGCTTCGCCCAATACTGCCAACGGATGGAGTCGCGAACCGGAGGAAGACAACGATGAGCCAGCCGTGGCGAAACCCTTCGCCCGCGTCTCAAGCCCTGATTCAGCGGCTCGCGCGCAAGGAGCCGCAAACCCTACGGCTGAAGACGATGACGGCGACACTGAAAGCAGCCAGGACGACGGACCGTCGTTTTACAAAATGCACAAATTCACCCTCTACGAGACCGTCAGCCGTTACTACATGGTAGGGGTGGATGTGAGTGAGAAGCGGTATCGCATTTTGAAAATCGACAGGACTACAGAAGGCGCCGAGCTGAATATCACTGATGACAAGATCATCTACAGCCTCAGAGAAGTGAACCAGCTCCTCGACACCATCGACGATGGCAACCGCGCATCTGGTGGCATCAAGCTGCGCTGTACAACCTGGGGGCTACTTGGCTTTATCAAATTCACCGGCCCGTATTACATGCTTCTCATCACCAAGAAGAGCACCGTTGCCATGATTGGTGGCCATTACATCCACCAGGTAGAAGGGACTGAGCTGATACCGCTGACGTCGGGACGCTCCAAAGTTGACGTTCGCAACAAACCAGAAGAACAGCGCTTCTTAACCATCTTGAACACACTAGACCTGACCAAGTCATTCTACTACAGCTATTCGTATGACATAACCCGAACCCTCCAGCACAATATTACACGAGAGAGGGCATCTCTAGCGAAGGGCACTGTACCCTGGCCGAATGAAGATCTCAACTCGATGTTCGTGTGGAATAACTACCTGCTGGAGCCTGCCGTCAATGTACTTCAGGACCCATACGACTGGTGTCGGCCCATCATACATGGATACATAGACCAAGCAGGCAAGTTAATGGTCGTTACAAGCCTGCATGTGCTGCTAACTAACACGACACAGCACTCTCAATATATGGCCGAACTGCTCATATCACTGTGATTGCCAGGCGGTCACGGTATTTTGCAGGTGCTCGCTTTCTTAAACGAGGTGCAAACGACCTAGTAAGTTGTGGATTTCCATTAACACTAACATCATCACTTTCTCACTCATTATCAGGGATATGTCGCCAACGATGTTGAGACGGAGCAAATTGTTGCTGAATCTTTGACAACATCTTTCCACGCTCCTGGTCCCAGGCCGTACTGCAGTCCTCAGTACACCTCATACGTCCAGCATCGTGGAAGCATACCTCTCTACTGGACCCAGGACAGCACCGGCGTGACTCCGAAACCGCCCATTGAACTTAATCTAGTAGATCCATTCTATAGCGCCGCCGCTCTTCATTTCGACAATCTATTTGAGCGGTACGGCGCTCCGATATACGTTCTCAACCTTATCAAGTCCAGAGAAAGAACGCCTAGAGAGTCAAAGCTGCTAGCAGAGTATACACATGCTATAGACTATCTCAACCAATTCCTGCCAGCCGACAAGAAGATCATACACAAGGCGTGGGACATGAGCCGTGCATCCAAGATCCGTGGCGGCGACGTCATCGGGAATCTGGAAACCATCGCCGAGTCGGTACTGAAAACAACCGGCTTCTTTCAAAACGGCGACGGAATCACAACCCCCTTGACGGCCCAGAATGGCATTGCTCGTACCAACTGTATCGACTGCTTAGATCGCACAAATGCCGCACAGTTCGTCATCGGCAAGCGTGCGCTGGGCCATCAGCTTCACGCCCTTGGTATACTTGAAAATACCTCTGTCGAGTACGATACCGATGCTGTGAATCTCTTCACCCACATGTGGCACGACCATGGAGATACAATTGCGGTACAGTACGGCGGTTCTCAGCTCGTCAATACGATGGAAACGTATCGAAAGATCAATCAATGGACCAGTCACTCTCGAGATATGATAGAGAGCTTCAAGCGATACTACAACAACTCATTCCTCGACAGTCAGCGGCAAGAGGCATACAATCTCTTTCTTGGCAACTATATCTTCTCGCATGGCCAACCTATGCTCTGGGATCTGCCAACAGACTACTACCTTCACCACGCCAGCCCGAAAGAATGGACAGAGGCGGGAAGGCCTAATTACATCAACTGGTTCACACCAGCTTATCTCGAGGAACGAAAAATCCCGCCATTTGTTGCGCCAACAGCTCTTAGCCGTTGTAAGAACGCAGAATCATTCGATGATTACTGGCTAGAGTACTATCGACCAGCTACTCTATCATCCTTCCCTAAGATGTTTGCGTACAAGATGAACTCTACCATAAAGTATATACCTCTGAAGGCAACTCAGGATGGTAGATATGATCTCAGCCCCTTCCGAGTCCGAACTGATGGTGATGTCGATCTCGAGAAGAGAAAAGTAAAGAAGGAGCCAACATCACCATCCGAATCGCTAGTCTCGACCCAGACCTACCGCCAACAGACACTCTCGCCAGACATGGGAGACAATGCTTCGTCTATACCCTCTGACAGAGTAACAGGAAGGGATGTGTCTCGGAACGACTGGCTACGACCATCGCAGGGGGGGTCGCAAAGCAGGGAGATGTGGGGCATCTACAGCGGGCCTGGCACCATATCGCCAGCCAAAGCTTCTCTCTCGGCGGACACATTGAAGGAGAAGCCGTCGGATCTCGAAAAGTCCAAAACAACGCAGTGGACCTTTACCAAGGCGGTCAAGGACGCTCTGAATCCAGTCGTGGAGCCTCACGAAGCGGAGGATTATGAACGTTATATTCGTCACCCGCAAAACCTCCCGCTCGTCGTCTCAAGCGATACTCCAGTAGATATCGACTCATCAGAATATAAGGATTATGTTGATGGCACTTGGCTTGATCAAGGCCTTATGGTGACAGGTATCGACGAGGATGCAGATGTTTACTCGGAGCTCGTTAAAATAGGCGAAAATCCCCTGACCGTTACCGAAGAGGATGCGCCCAAGAAGAGGTACAAGGCCTACGGGAAGTGGCTTCGGGGTAAATCATTCTTCAAACAGCAACCTCTGGATTGAACGCTATCCGACCCTCGTTACAGGTATAAACAAATATGCCGCACGCTCTGCTATTTCAGGATATTGGGAATTAATTCGACAAGTCGAGGCTCTTTTTGTAACACAGCGGTCAATTGCGCAGGAGGGGCAGAGCCTTCTCGATTCCATAGAGACTGCAAAATTGTCGATGTATGAATAAGATGTGTTGAAACTTGGTCTATACCCAATTTCGGTAGCTGTGAAGATTTAAGATTGAGCCAGCACAGTGAAATCATGTGAAGAACTTGATCCGTATGCCCCGGTGAGGAGATTCTTGGCCAGCAGTTTACCAACGTTTCATTCAAAGCTTCCGTAGTTGCACAGACTAATGGCGGGTATGCCAAGGCAAAAGGATCGGATAGCGTCGTAGAAAACAACTGAAGAAGGCTCTACCCGAAAGCTGTCAGTAGGCTGCGGTGATGATATTTACAATGCCAATGATGTTTACCTGAAGGTGCTTGGCCGTGAAGATTCCCAGGCATGAGATGATATCTTTTGTAATGTTCATAAGAACTTCAACAATTCGGGCATGTTGTGAGGCATGATAATGTCCCACAAAGATTCCATCTCTCAGAAGCTTGTCGAGGAAACGCCGTCTTCGTAAACTCTTTACATCTGGATCTAGCTGTGCCACCTGGAGGAGGACACGATACGCCGGATATAGGAGTTCTATAGACTCATTCTCAGGTGTCGTGGAGGGTAAAAATAGCAGCGTAGGGAAAACTGCGTCCTGTATGACGTTGTCAACGCCGGCAGATAGTATTGTGTTTGGGGGGCATTTGTCTAGAAAGTGGCCAAGAATTCTCAGCCCTTTAACCCGAACAGCAGTATTGTGGTCTTCAACTAGTGACAGTAGAATCGGAAGAAACAAAGGCCAGTGACGGCCCACCGCAGCTTTCTAAGAGTGAGTTAGTTTGTCTGTTCGGGTTACTCAATGAAGTTGTCACATACACTGCATGACATAACTGCCCATTTAAAACCTGATGCAGCGTGGAGTTTTTCATGCTCCTGAGAGATGTTGTCAAGCGATGTCATAGATTGCATGCCACTGGGCGGCCGAGAGATTTGCAATGGCCTTCCGGAGGCAGTTAACCTAGTAGATGATTTGGAAAATAGAGGCCGAAGTGTATCATGGAGCAGACACTGGGTAATAAACTCATCTAGCTTATCGTCGGCCAGGCTGGCTTCCACCAGGCGAGCAGTAAGCCGTGAGGATTCTGCAGTTGTCCAGGCATCGTCTTTATCAGTATACGTAACAACATATACTAAGGCTGTGTCGTCGAGAGTGAAAGGTTCTGATGATGAGCTGCAGAGAAGAGAAGTGAGAACTAGCAGTGCCAGGCCAACTTCAGCGGCCAAAGAGCGAGCAGTATAGTCGACAGCTAAATCACAGGGGTGCTTTAGTCTGTATTCCTCATCTTACTTCACAAGGAGATGGCTCTTACCTTGCGCAGTATTATCTGTGCTGTCCATGGGGAGCTTGATTAGCTTTTCGACTACAGGCCTAACGAGGCTTCGTACATGCACAATCTCTTCATTTTGGGTTGATAGAGTTTGCTGATCTTCTTGAATGTCCGCTCGAGTGACCAACAGAACGTTAAGACGGTCGAATAGTTCTAGGCCTGCATCGCGAGCTGCCTGTACATGGGAGATGATGAATGTGAGATGGCGCGATAGCTAGGCGAGGATGGGTTGGGAATGTCACCTCTGTAGCAACTGCATCTAGTAGTTTGGATGAGACATCTTGCAGACTTAATTCATGTTTTTGGCTTATTTCTACCGAAAAAGCATTGTTCAGTGGACAAGCGTAAGGTTGATGGCCATGATCATATTCCAGACATACCAGATTGAAGCGCACTCAGCCTTTCGCAATTGGCTTCACCAAGCAAAGTCTCATGCATGATGGGAACCATTAGAGAATGATGCGCAATAGAACAAAATGCTAAGCGCTGGTGGAATTTTTCACTTCTCGCAGTCTTCTGTTTGTGCCGCTGGTCCTAGGTTAAGGTTTAGTTTGGATGTTCGAAAAGCCAAACTTCAAAGGCTGGTATCTGAGGTGCTATGACTTAAGCATATATTGGGTACTCGCTCTAGCCCACCTCATTCATCTGCGCCTCTCCACGAGAGCGTATCTACTTGAATTTCGGTATTCACATACTCACGGCTTGTTTGCTGAGACGGAATACGCATTTATCACAAAATGAATTGTAACCAGTCATAGACATAAGTCTTGCAATTTTTTTATTCTTTCTTTTTCATTTTCTCAAAGATGAAATATTTAAATCATGACATCCCCAAGGAGGGATCTCCCACAGGGGGCCTGCAATAACAGTTTTATCCAAGAGACAAAAGAGACTGCTTGGGTGAAATTGATTTCGAGCCTCTACGACTTACCTCTCTACATGGATATGATGGTTGAGCTACA
Source organism: Trichoderma harzianum CBS 226.95 (assembly GCF_003025095.1). Lineage (NCBI taxonomy): Eukaryota > Fungi > Ascomycota > Sordariomycetes > Hypocreales > Hypocreaceae > Trichoderma > Trichoderma harzianum. Next base: position 93,909 of record NW_020209282.1, read on the forward strand.
ACGGAACGTCAAACATGCGTTCCACTAAATCGTCTTCTCAGCGCGCCTATGAAGTCTTTCCAGGTGTTAGCATTGCTTCGAAAACCTCCAGCAGCAATGTACACCGAAGAAGCGTCGAGAGAAGCATATCAGAAAGCCGGTTTACTCATTCGTCCAGCCGGCCTCGCCTGCAGAAAACTCAAAACGAGCCCCCCACAAACAAGACAACGAGAGCCGTATGACATCGAGTGGACAACTCCATCCCTGGTAGTATGCGTAAACATGTACCATGAAAGAAGAACGACTTGGCTTAGACGAGATCGTTGAATGGATAGACTTGTTTTCATCACTCTACATCTCGAGCCAGGTTCGGCTAGCAGAAAATTTTTCACTTACCAATTGCGAAGTGCTTGAGTGGCATGAGTTAGGAGGAATGATTATCGAGGCATGACTACATGGTAGAGAAGAAAGGTTAGCAACTGGTAACAACATGCAATGGTTGAAACATGACAGTTGGTTTTAGAGATGATATCAGAGATCTTGGTTTGGTAATTTAGGAGTCATCAGGGTGTTCAGAAGCAGAACTGATAAAAGGTTTCTCATCATCGACGTTAAAGGGAGTGCAGAAAAAAAAAAAAAGCTTACCATATGACATTAGTACAACGCTCAGACGAGTACCCAGCAGCAATAGCAACAGTTAGAATATCCTAAGCAGTCCAGCGTTAGTTGACTGATGTATCATGTGTATAGCATGACTGATAGAAGAAAGGGATTGGTCAGATGGTGATGCATGTTAGTTCTGCGCTCAGGGTTCGCGGGAACAGAAAAGTGTGTAAAATCATCATGTAGATGTTTGGTGGACGGTGAAATGCGAGAGTTGGCTGGCGCCGTCGAACGATGAGGCATGTGCAGGAATTGCTTACCCTTTCAACTACAGCTGTGTCATATACCATTTCTTTTTGATATATGACTGCAGCATTCACCCACGTAGGCAGACATTAGCCATGGCACTTTTGTGCTGCTGAGTGAAGAAGATTGCTGCGATGCAAAGAAAAATTTCGGCGCGCAAGAATTTGTAGTGAGTGGGCAGCTGCCATATCGATATGCATATATACGAGTGCCCCACCCGCTTAATCAAATAGCGCCTCCAATTCCGGAGCTGCTGGCAGAATGGTACGTACCTGAGTTATGCCTCATCAGGCAATAGCAGCGCTTTCTTCTCAGCAACAACGAGAGCTCCCTAGTAAAATACAGTGGGCCCAGCCTCTGAGCTTCTCACTTGAAGGGCAAAAAAGTTCTTCACGCTGCTGCTCAAGGACATGCAGCCAGCAAATAAATCATCATGGCAGATCGGAGACGAGTAAATGGACCAGGAGGTTCCAGTTTACCGCCAATTTACGACGATGGCGAATTAGATGCAGTTTCGCGCCGCCAACGAGCGCCCGATGCTATTCGGCCACTTTGTGAGAGCCCTTCTTATGATGAGATAACTGTTCTAGAGACTAAGACTTTGTTCACTCCAGATCTCAAGACAGGAGTTACACCATCCGCATCTGGCTCAGCCTATCTAGAAATTGAGCCAAGAGAAGGCGAGTATGGCTCTGGCATGAAGCTAACATGCACCGTTCATGGGCCCAGGTCTCTCCCACGCTCTGCGCCATTCTCTCCTTATATGGTGCTCTCAACTCACGTCAAGTTTGCCCCTTTCGCCACGAAACAGCGCAAAGGCTATCTGCGTGACTCAAGCGAAAAGGATCTCAGCACGCATCTGGAAACGGCACTTCGCGGTGCCCTGATTGCCGACCGATGGCCCAAAAGTGGCGTCGATGTCGTGGTGACCATTATCGAGGGAGAGTCGACTCGCCAGGATGCAGTGGAGCGGCGGGTCGAAGAATGGGATGTGATGAATGTGCTAGGTGGGTGCATCACAGTCGCTTCTGCAGCGATTGCTGACGCAGGCATCGATTGCGTGGACACCGTCTCCGGAGGAGTCGCCGCCTTGGTAGCGGGCAAGGATGGCGATGAAACGTCAATTGTGCTTGACCCGGTGGCTTTAGAGCATGAGTCTATTCTTGCTGCCTGCTGTGTGGCCTATCTACCCAACAGAGATGAGATCACAAATCTGTGGTTCAAAGGTCGGCTGCCCTCAGCAGCTTCTTACAATCATCAGTCACTTGTCTCCAGGGCAGTGCAGGCGAGTAAAGGAACACACGGGTTGATATCGGCGTCTCTCAGCGAAGTTATTGGCAATTCTCAAAACTAAAAGTACAACGTCTTGAATAATAATGACGATAATAACGATAATCTGGATCATGTATGCGCATTGCATTCATTCGATATTCGCGTAGGCCAGGTGCGTGTGCTCCAAAGGGGCATCTCGAACATCTGGTGAGCGAAGAGAGGTCGGTACCGCTGTAAGTGCAACCAATTAAATTCATTACGAACATGATTGGCTATTGATTGAGACAATCACCAATGTTAGGCGGTACGAGGCATTGTTATAAACTGCTACTTGTTCGTTACCACAATCAGAGAAATATCAAGTATATTTATTAAGATCTATCTAAAGCCTTCATTTCCATACCATATCGCAATTCGAACCAAATTCTCTCGGCAAGAGATGAAGTCCAATTCCTTTTTTGCTTTCTACTCATCAATAACTTGCAAGCATCAATCTAATCTCAATCGCAGTCAACAGCTGGTAACCCTATTCAATAGCTGTGCGTTTCCCGGTATGCCTCTCGGCCGGCCATCCCTGCATTGTCCAATTCTCTTCCACTACATCGCCACCCATAATGAGCGTATGCTCTAAAAGGCAGCTGTCATTCTTCATCGTGGCGCCGCTGAGTAGTCTGCTCCCTGACCGCATCACGCATCTATCTCCTATGCTCAGTCTATTCAGATCAAATTTGCCTCGAGTGTTGATGTGACCCACGACACTGGCATCGTCAATGGAAACTCGATCCCCCAAAGTGATTAAATCGGGCTCCGTAAACATCAAGCTCGGGCTGCCGTTGGCAAAAAGGGCACAGTCTTTGCCGATGTTGGCCCCCAATGCTCGAAAGTAGTAGACAATCCAGCTGGTCCCCGTGAGGAGCCCCAGGACTCCTTGGCTATGATAGCAGTGGCGCCGAAGCCGTTCGATGCTCAGGAAGAGCTGCCACCGCTGGCAATAAGAAGATTTATCCCAATCGTAGTTTCCAGGCGCACGGCGTCCTAGCAGGATCCATTTACTAGCGATGACAATGAGAAGCGCCAGTACAGCCATGGTTGTGAATAAAACCGCGATACCAGCCCAAGCTACAAGAAAAAGCACGAAAACATCGAACGTGATAGCGATGTCACGGGATATGAATAGGTTCATGAGATAATCAACCAGCTGTACACAGGCCACTGTCGGTACATTCCAATAAAATGATGTGAAGACGGTGATGAAGGAAGAATAGCAGAAGATAATAAATGGCCCCAGGACATAATAAGGCGCAAGTTTAAGATAGAACGCACGCCCAAATGGGGACATGCGGTCTGCCTCCGCCGTTTCCGATCCACTATCACATGTATCGCTCTCAGAGGATGTGAAAACCTCCTCTGGGCTACCATGACGTGTCTTGCTTTTCTTCACTCCTGAAGTGCGTGATTCAGCTAGCGTTTCTTCGCTGCCTGTGCGTTGAATCCTAGTTTGTACTCGTATGGAGCTCTTTTTCGAGTCCACGTTGATGCCAGCGAGAGTATCATCACTGCTCATGTGCCGCATGCGGTGTTGAACCGGCTTCTTCTCATCGTATCCTGTGCTATGGCCGCCAGAGAGATGGACACAGTCACGACCCTTAGAGCCCACAAAGGTGCCCCCAGATGGGTATGATTTCCCCCGGCGTGTCAAAGCGCCAGAGCCCATAGTGGTGTGGTCGCCGACTGTCACACCTGGGAGGAGACACACCCGATCCGCTATCATGGCACGATCTTGGATAGTAATCTTTTCTGAACCAATACCATCTGAGGTGATAAGATGGGAGCGAGAGCCAAACACAACATCATTCCCAATATCCAAGAGATGGTAGTCACCAATGCTGGGGCCCGTACCTGGCCAGTAAACTCGCTTGCCAACTCGACCGCCAAGCAGTCGTACGGCTACAGATGTTGCTTCATAATGTTGTCCAAACATAGATGTCACATCGTGCAGGCGTGATACTGGTAGTAGGGTCTTCATCAACGCAGCTCGCCAAATAGCAATCGCTCCTCGGTCTCTCGCTGTACCGAAGGTCATCTTTCCCAACACAGCATCCAACAGCAATTTCACGAGTACGGCAAACGCAAAGAAGATGAAGGGGCTGATAGAAGTGCGCAGTATCAAGGCAAGAGAGTGGAATCCTACTCGCCTTGCATCGGAAAACCAATCAAGGATATCCCTCACTGTTGAAGCGTCTGTCAAGGCCATGTCTCCAACCATACCGACAAGACCACCCATCCAAGGTAGCATCGATAAGGCCCATGAGATGACAACAAGCGGTACAGTAAGAAAACAGGTGAGTAGTATATGAGGTTTTACTGCTTGACTAGGCGAGAGATCTCGGTTCTCTTCAGCAGCATCTTCAAGCTCCCAGCTAGAAGAATTCGGCCCTATGCAAGTATTCGGGGGAACTATAGATCCTGGTGCTATTATCGAGGATACACCAATAGAGGCGTTTTCTCCAATAACAATTCGGCCCAGATACATAGAGGTGTTGCCTTCAACTGCGAATGGACGACATAGACAGCGCGTAAGGGTTACATTATCTCGGATGTCGAGAAGGTCCCATTCACCAAGAGAAGTGCCAGTAATCTTGACATTTTTGCCAATCTTTGCCCCCATCAGTCGGTAGTACAGCCGTTTTGTGCTGTCATTTGTGTTAAAAATCCCTTTTCCACAAATGCTTACAATCTTCTGGACCATCCACCAGCGGGTGTGGTATACTCCCCACATGGGATAAAGCCCTTCACGATGACGGCCAATAATGAGCCACTTAGCAACAATGCCAAAAATGGGTGATATGATTCTGATGATGAATTTTGCAAACATGACTGATACCGCCACGTTGAACAGCCGGCCTATAGTATGTTGATTCGTGGGCCATCTTTGCACGTAACTCATGACAACGATAAAGGCAGTCCACTGGACAGCACGGCGTAGGGGATATATGACAGCAAGGGGGATCAGCTGAAGCAACATGAGTACAGGATTGGTAGAACTGTGGGTCGCTGAGCATCCAACTTTTTCTTCATGAACAACGTCTGCTGGTACAAACTCTGCCATTTTGTCAATAAATGTGGCGATAACAGAAACAGTTCCTTGGTTGAAGACAAGGCTGATGGGAATCGGAATATTGAATGTAGACCGCAACGCTGATGCGAGACGTCCTGCCTTTAGGGAATCCCCTCCAAGGGTGAAAAAGTCAACATCAAGTGCTATATCCCTCGGTGGCTGGCATAAGACATCAGCAAAGACTTTTCTAACTCTTCCTTGCGTGGATGCTTCAAGTTCCTGTGAGGATGCACCACTGCCCAGTTTTGCAAGTAGTCCATCCAGCACGTCATTGTCGACAGCGCCAGAATGGTCAAAAGGTAAGGGATCCGTTAAAAAGTGTATGTGTTCCGGAACCATGTATCCGTGAAGGCATTTGGCCAGTTGGTCTTTTAATGCGTCTGCCTGGTGATCCAGCGTCCCTGAACTACCTTCAACCGGACTGATAAAGGCTTCCAGCGTGCCCCTGAGATTGTGTTGCCTATAATAGTGCCTGAATCCAGTAGGCACCACACTTTCTAGACAAGTTGACAATGCTTCATGGTCAATACTGCACGGCGACGACTCAATGGGGACTGACAGGTCAGTGTCGGGAAGGGGGCATATGGCCTGCCAATGCCTGCTCAAGTACGGCATATCATCCGTCAGTTCTGGTATCCCGCATCGTTGGCTCAATTTTATTCTCAGCACTTTGTTGTTCCTCTTTGGGACGTCATCCATATAGGTAACAAGTACTGGCCACTTCGCCTGCTGCAGTGACGACCGTAGTGAATTCTGCAGTGTTTTCATGTCGATGCGAGGAACGTTCAGCGGACTAACCAACACCACAGCCACCACTTCTTGTAGTACATCATGAGGCACGGAAAAGGCAAGGGCCTGGGTGACTCGTCCATACAGCGGTGATCCTGGTGACATGGCTGAGCGCATAATTGCATTCTCCACTTCAAACGGCGAGATTAGCTCACCACCTCGATTGATAACCTCTTTGCTCCTTCCCGTGATGTAAAGGTATCCGTCTTTGTCCATATAACCAAGATCGCCGGTATCAAACCAGCCATCTGAATTGAATGGCGATCTATCCAGGGTTCCGTCTGGTTTGAGATACCCAGAGAAGACGGGTTCACCGCGGACACATATTCTCCCCACGGTACCAGTCTGGACCGATACGTCTGACCAGTCGAGAATTGAGATTTCTGGTCCTGTACTGATACCCGACGTACCCTCTCTGTCCAGTTTGTAATTGAGCGGCGGTGTTGATATAGGCATACATCTATTGATATGTCAATACGCATTCTAAACAGTAGTGAATCTTCACATCTCTTACTCGGTCATCCCATAGCTGGGAAGAACTGTGCATTTAAACGTGTCCCGAAGTCGACACGCCAGTGACGGCAGGAGACCCCCTGCGGCATTGCATGCCAATCTGATACGGCTCTGCTGCAGAGCAGCCAATCGTTCCGAAGCCGCTGCCAAGACAACAGAATGCATTGACGGGGAGGCATAATACCATGTAACAGGAGTATCCTGGACAACATCCCAAAATAAATTAGGATCGAATGCAGGACAGCACACTGTTGAGCCTCCAGAGAAAACCGGAGCAAAGATGTTTCTTACCAAACCACCACTGCAACAATTATTAGCTGACGGCTTCGCAAATAGGTTTCCAGCTTCAGATATATACTTACACATGATACAAGGGCATCATATTGAGGCATATGTCTGATGCAGTCAATCCCCATGAGTCTATCACAAAGCTGATACCAGCAATGATAGAATGGATTGTCAGTGGAACCACCTTTTTGGTACCAGATGTACCACTGGTGAAAAGGATCAATCCAAAATCTTCTGGTTTGTTGTGAATAGGCTTATGCCTTGGGGGTAATAGAGCAGCTCCGCCAAGATCTTTGACGTCAATCCGATCGTTGCTCTCCCATTTCATCAGAAGGACCTCAATCCCTGCCGCAGCAACCCAAGGGTCTCTCAAGCCGAGCCTATTACAATCATCGCTTGTGGTCAGAATAAACTGAGCACCAGCTTGCTGTACATCTGCGCGAAATTGTTCAGCGCCGGCAGCAGGGTTGATTGGCGCAGAAGTATAATAGGTAGTAACCGCGATGCATGCGGCTGCCAACAATGGTCCATTAGGTAAAGCTATTGCGACGACTGGCTTCCGTCCAGACCCGCTGGTTGGAAGATGAAACGTATCAACGAATTTCTTTAAGCCGTCATGGGTGATGTGGTCTCCTGGTGTTGTTGCTCGTAGAGCTGGCTGCGGGCCAGGGACAACAAAAGATCCGAAAGACTTATAAGAGTCCTTGACCAGTTTCAAAGTATCATGAACCAGCTGTGCTAGGGTCTTGTCTTTGCGAGACTTTGCATTCTCTGGCATCAAGTGGTACAACCTTGTATAGCTTCTGATGAGAGGGAATGTCGGCCATGATCCCGGCAACTCGCTTAACAGTAGGTGTAATAAAGCGAGTGGACGATGGGAGGGGCTTGGAGTGTTGGGTATTGCCTCCAAGATTAGTTCCTTATCAATATCAGAGCGTAAGAGATTCTGGAACCCTTCACTGGTGCTGATTTCTGATATTGACATAGAGTAAAAGCTCTCCAGCAAAGCTGCGAGCTTCGAGAGGGAGTGTGGAGAATCCATCTCAAGTAAGGAACTTTATCTGGCGACAACAAGCCTTCGTTCCACATGCAATTGCGTAGTGAAATTGCGAGGACTTGCTGTTAACGTCTGATCAAAGTGCTGTAACTCATGGAGGGCATATCAGGGAGATTCGTGAAGCAGCGGGAGCTTCGATATCAAATATATGGAAAGCATTGATGATCAACTGGTTACAATCGAGATAGCCACCCAGAAAGATGGACGATCAATTGAAGATCATAATGGCCATCGCAAAGACCACACATACCAGTTGCATTGTAGGAGCCCCCCAGTCTTTTGTAACCACACGTAACTCCATCGCGATGTATGAGAATGGCATGTAAGACACCACGCTCAAGGCTACACATCTAGGGGCCGATCCCAGGTGCTGAGAATTCACAATCGATGAGACCATCATCGATTTCCCAAATGGCGTATACCATGGCTAATCACGTACAAGGTTGCACATCTGGAGACCGATCACTCAAATCCCGATGATTGCGAATTATAAAGTGCTGATAGGCTTCATTCATTTTTGGATATCGTGATACCTTCAATCGTTGCAATTTCCGATAATGGAGTGCTTGTTTAGGAAGGAGGCCTTCTTTTGCTGCCATACGGAAGAATGGGATATGCGATACCACGCTGAGGATCTCACATCTGGGAGCCGATTGTTTGACAAATGATGGTGTAGGTGCCGATCCCGAAGGCTGGGACCTGCGAACGAATGAGAGACTTCATCGACTAAGCGGATTCTTGGGCCAAATTGCCTATCTGGTATAAGACATTGATGTCTGGGACCAGATAGATAACTCCTGGACAATCAGATGCCGCGGTTGGAAAGGCCGGCAAACACAGAGTTGCAGCCATCATCAGTATAGACCCTGTCGGAACGGGGCGCTCTTTCACATCTTCTGCCAGGCATAATTAATGAGGTATGCTGAATGAGGCTCCGGCAACTCAAAGTATCTTGCCACAAAAAACAAGTATTTGCAGTCTTCTTTTTTTTTTTCCCCCTGTCAGCAAGATGAGCCGATGAGAGTGCTTGCAACTCACTTACGGCACATCATGTTAATGAGGCCGGCCCGGACAATCGGAACGTAGACCCGCAGTCGTCATGTTATCCGGCCAAATAGTTTGATAAGAAGGAATGTTTGATACGTGTAGCGTTCCGCTATGGTGGTATTGGGGTTGGCTCCAATGCTTGAGAAGTCGCCGAGTGAAGACCTAGGGGATAATATGTTCCTTGCTCTGACAGCTTACCTCCTTGGCGGCTCCGGCGATCCATGCCAGTTGGGAAAAAAAGAAGAATAGAAGTGGCAGTTCAGAGCCACGCGCCTCCAAGCTGAGATCAACCCATGACTTGGGGTTGTCCAAATACATGGGAGCATCCACTTGAGAAGGGAGAGACGCTTTCTCCCTCCATAACTTGGATATCTCCATCTGTACTAGTATCTTACCGAGAGACGGGATGCAAAAGGGCATGTATGGTACTCCACTCGGAAAGATCCTGATTTGCCGTAATTTCTTTGATCGTCAGAACAGCGAATTTCTGTCTTGGTTCACTTGAAGCCGAGGGCACTCACCTCATGATATCGTCTCTAGGTTAGTGATCTACAGAGTCGTGTAAGTCGGTGCACGGGTTTTAGCGCACCCGAGTACGGTATTCCTAGCGCCGATGAGACCAGAGGGACCTGGGTGAAAATTAGGTACAGAGATAGAACTATGTAGGTACTTATTAGATACCTAAAAATGCATAATCTAGTACCACGCAGTAGGTACTTCTAAGTCTCTCCACTGACTGGGCTAATGCCATTGGTAAATTGCATCTTCAAGTATATGAGTTCCAAGATATTCTGGCTAACCCATTGAATGATATTAGATATATAAATACATAAAGTTTTAGCTATACCTCTATGAATTACCAGACATATATTTGAATCTATATTGATATCTATTTTGTGTTGTTTTACTGAATTAAAAAAAAAAAAAAAAAAGATATTCGTACCCGTATAATGTATGTAGCTTTAGGAGCACTAATAAATGTGGCTTGGATAATTTTACCAGAGCGTAACGCTCCAAGTTCACCTTAGCTTTCTGCGCGCGCACCCTTGTAAGTTTGTGCTACTTGCTTGATGCACACCAAACGTCTCCCATGTTGATGGCTTCATCGTCAACACTAGGCTAGGATGATGGCGTCCGATATGCCCATATCTACGTACGTGTCATTGCACCGCGACGCGTCACACATAGCAGCGAGCTGATATTCTCGCAGTGTCTACGTCCAGAACCTGGAAGAGCGGGTGAAACCCGAAGTGCTTGCCGAAGCATTGAAGACTATCTTTTCCGAGTTCGGCAATGTAGTTGATATCGTGGCCAAGAGAAACCTCAAGGCTAAAGGACAGGCATTTATCGTGTTTGACCAGCCCAGTGCCGCCCACAATGCCATTGAAGAGGTCGAGGGGTTCGAGCTCTTTGGCAAGCCCATGAGGGTTGCCATGGCGCGAATGCAGAGCGACAAAACAGTCGAGATGAATGGCAATACTGATGAGTTTGAAGCTCATAAACGGCACAGGCAGGCAGAAAAGGGTAAGACAAGTTTGAATAGCCCAGATGGCGTCCTCAGCACTCACACTTCTACAGACAAGCGCAAGGCCCTCGAGGCAGCAGACGAACAAAGGCATCTCAAGAGGGCCGCTGCTGGCGCACCCGAAGCTCGACCGTCGAAATCGGCCAAGCCGCTGGGGCTGAAATCTACAAGTGCCCCAGCTTCAGCTGTTGTACCCGACGAATACTTGCCTCCGAATAAGATCCTCTTCATACAAAACGTCCCCGATGAGTACGACATTGATGCCCTCAATGCCGTCTTTGGCCGGTTTGATGGTTTCCGGGAAATTAGACTGGTTCCAGGTCGACGTGGAATCGCTTTTGTTGAATATGAGAATGAACAGGGGGCTATCACGGCAAAGGAAAATACTGCTGGCATGGCTTTAGGGGATAAACCCATCAAGGTTACATACCAGCGTCAATGATATGTGTAGACTATTAATATAAGGGCGTTTGCGTTTCGGTATATACTGCTGTGGTATGGGGTGTTCATCATCTACGATTACAAAGGACAAAGAACAAGAAGAAAACAATTATCGAGGAGCCCTCGATATAGGATAGCCCATGAGCCCAGCATTTAAAAAATCACGTCGTCGTCATCCTCCGCGGCTAGAATATCTGCCGGACCGGAATCTTGCTTCGAAGCACCTGATTCATTCTTCTCCATTGCTTCTCTCCTGGCTTTCATCTCGGCATCGGCGGCGGCATTATCTCGCTGTTTCTTGTTGGCGACCTTTAAAAGAGACCAACAGCATTAGCGATCACTCTAAAAGATGATAAGTCTTGTGCACCTGTACTGACCTTCTTCAAGCGGTAAAATTCCTCACGGTCCAGCTCGTCTAGTTCAGAATTGATGTATTTGATGGTGTTTTCCGTCCGGGGAATAATAACGTGCTCAATTGCGTTCACTAGATGGAATTAGTCAATGTGATTCAGTAGAGCATTATGGTGAGACGCGAACCTCTTCGATTGACAACCTTGATAACCTCATCTAATATGACAAAGGCAGTTTGTAGGCTTGCTAGCTCTACCAAGGCTTCGACAGCACGTGCATATGTTTCTCTGCATCGCTGAACTTGCTGTCCACCTTTACCCAACCCAGTAAGTCCAAAGTCATTGTTGCCCTCTGTCAAGTAACTCTCAAATGCTGGTAGGAGAACACCTGAAACGTTATCTTGCTTTGTGCGGATTCGAAATCGAGCTGATTTGGCGGATTCCTGAACTTGGTATCCGATGTCGCCGCCGACAGCATAGCTGACTTCGGCCAGTGAAAATGCCGCAATTTGCATGACGCGTCCCATCTTCCGCTTGGCCTCATCAATTCTTCGAGTTATTTCTAGAGCAATGTTAGTTCGTATGGTGAAGACGTCGGCGACTTGACAATAGCTGACCTCGGAAACGTCTAGTATAGCTCCAGTTAGCTGCAGTAACATAAAAAACATGTCATATCGGCATTATCTTCCTACTTTGTAAGTGCCTCACTTTTCCTTTTCAACAGGCTGTGACCAGTCTCAGCTCCCTTGAGCTTGGCCTTCATGATGCCGAGCGATTGCCGAGTAGGGAAGACGGCTTCGCGATCCTAATGGACAGTAGGATGTCAAGTTAATTGCTGTAGAGTGAATAGAGGACACACGCCAGGACTTACTGCGGCGCCAGACATATTTGCGAAACTGATCTGATGTTCTGAAGGTAACTGTTCTGATGATTTCCTTTGTTGTATGTCACTCGGGGATGTTTCGACAAGTTGCGTGCTTAGTGCTTGATATGTAGCTGCCCATGACTGCTAACCTACCTAATGAGGTAGCACGGCTGGAGCAACGCTTGTCCCCCTCCAAAGTCAATATCACTATAACCGGGTATCTTCCACCTGCCATTTACGCTAAGCAGGTACCTTCTTTATCGTGACAAGCCTAAATATTTCTGTCGCGATATCAGACTCAGCTGCAACCGTCGCGTTCTATGTGCTAATCCCCCGGCACCGGTTTCCCTACGATACCAGAATCATAATCATGGGCCACACTGCATAATTGCGACAAACGCCAGTACCGCAGCAGCCTCTCCAAACTCTTGGCAGAGAGAGAGAGCGAGAGAGAGAAGAGAGAGCGACCATGGCGGAAATCCAGCACACACCGTCGGAGCTTTATCTTGTTGTGAGTTCTCGAGAGGCAATGCGTTTTTCCGATTCATTTTCTAATGCTATCTCCAGTCGAATGAGGATTCCGTTTACGAGCAAGACATTCTCCGCGATCCTACACGTGTGAAGCCATGGCTCGAGTATATCGATTTCAAGACTCGCCATGGAAGCGTCCTAGAGCGAGCTTTTGTAATGGAGCGTGCTTGTGTTAAGCTGCCACGATCATACAAGCTCTGGAAACTCGTTAGTCAAGGCATCAACGTACCGTGGCCTCATTGCTGACTTAGTGGCAGTATCTTTCATTTCGTGTGAAACATACTTCAAAACTCAACCCGGCAATCCATGCCGCCGAATATCGAAAAGTCAACGCTCTATTTGAGAGGTCTTTGATTCTCTTACATAAGATGCCGTCGATATGGGAAATGTATCTCAAGTTTCTAATGAAGCAGCCCGTGGTCACACTCACTCGACGGACATTCGACCGAGCCCTTCGAGCACTACCAATTACGCAGCACAATCGCATATGGTCACTATATCTTTCCTTTGCTAACGCAGCTTCTGGGGAAACCGCCGTCAAAACATGGCGAAGATATATGCAAGTTCATCCGGAAGACGCCGAGGACCTCATCGAGCTGCTCGTCCTACGAGGCGGGTATACTGAAGCAGCAAAACGATACATAGACATTCTGAACGATACGCGGTTCTCAAGCAAGCGAGGAAAGGGGCACTATGAGCTCTGGAGCGAAATGGTCGAAATGCTCGTGGAACACGCCCCTGAGGTCGAAACAGGCTATGAAAATGGAATTGATGTAGAGGGTATCATCAGGTCTGGTATAGTTCGGTTTGGTGATCAAAGAGGAAAGCTTTGGGTTGGGCTTGCCACATATTGGATTAGGAGAGGGAGCTTTGAGCGAGCCCGTGACGTTTTCGAAGAAGGCATCACAACGGTCATGACAGTCCGAGACTTTACTCTCATCTTCGATGCCTATGCTGAATTCGAGGAGTCCATTATTGGCGCCTTGATGGATGCCTCGGCATCCCGAGCTGGGAAAGGTATTGAGAGTGAAGAATCAGACTTGGAGCTTGACATACGGATGATGCGTTTCGAGAATCTCATGGACCGTCGTCCATTTCTTCTTAACGACGTCCTACTCCGACAGAACCCTAACAATGTACCAGAGTGGGAGAAGCGAGTTGCTCTCTGGGGCGATAAGAAGGTTGAGGTTGTGCAGACCTACACCGACGCGATTACGACGATCAATCCGAAGAGGGCTGTAGGTCCATTTCACCAACTGTGGGCTAACTATGCCAAGTTCTACGAGCGGGGTGGGGATATTAGGAATGCTCGTATCATCATGGAAAAGGCCGTCAAAGTTCCGTTCAAATCAGTAGCCGAGCTTGCTGACATGTGGATCGAATGGGCTGAGATGGAACTTCGGAATGAGAATTTTGACGATGCTGTTCGGGTTATGGCTAAGGCTATTCAAGCGCCGAAGAGGTCCAACGTCGACTATTTTGATGAAGCTTTGTCTCCTCAACAGCGAGTACACAAGAGCTGGAAACTTTGGAGTTTCTACGTGGACCTGGTGGAAAGCGTTTCAACTTTGGATGAAGTGAAAAAGGTATATGAGCGCATCTTCGAACTCCGGATCGCAACTCCTCAAACCGTTGTGAACTATGCCAATCTTCTGGAGGAGCATAAATATTACGAGGAGTCATTCAAGATTTTCGAGCGTGGTCTGGATCTCTTCAGCTACCCAGTGGCTTTTGAGCTGTGGAACCTGTACCTCACCAAAGCTGTCGACAGGAAGATCGGGATCGAGAGATTGCGGGACCTCTTCGAGCAGGCAGTCGAGGATTGCCCGCCCAAATTTGCCAAGACTATCTATCTGATGTATGGAAATTTGGAGGAGGAGCGTGGCCTCGCACGCCATGCAATGCGGATCTACGAGAGAGCAACGCGTGCAGTTTCTGATGAAGATCGGGCCGACATGTTCAACTTCTACATAACCAAGTCGGCTTCTAACTTCGGTCTACCATCAACAAGACCCATTTACGAACGAGCCATTACAGCTCTCCCTGACAGCGAAGCGAAAGAAATGTGTCTCAAATTCGCGGATATGGAGAAACGACTGGGTGAGATTGATCGGGCAAGGGCAATATATGGACATGCGTCGCAGTTCTGTGACCCTCGAACAAACGTCGACTTCTGGACCAAGTGGGAACAATTTGAAGTCCAGCATGGCAACGAGGATACATTTAAAGAAATGCTACGAATCAAGCGCAGCGTCCAGGCAAAATACAACACTGATGTGAACTTCATCGCATCGCAAGCTCTGGCACGCAGCCTACAGAAACCCGAGGGCTCCCCAGGTGTGGAGAGTACAGATCCCATCGCAGCTCTGGAAAAGCAATCCTCAACGTTACACGGCTTCGTGTCTGCTAGCACGGCGCCCAAGGAAATGCATAGGGCACAGGATGTTCAGCCATCTAATCCAGATGCTATTGATATAGACAATCTCGACGACTAGGTATATAAAAAAGCCACATTCGGAAAGAGTTTTGCTAGGATGTTTACGTGAAAAATAGATTTATTATGCTTGCTTCCAAAACTCCACGGCTTCAACTCTTTGCTTGCTATGAACCGACGACCATCTATGAACTGCAAGGCAATTTATTTGCCACCTTTCATCTCGGCAATCTTAGCATGATACTTTTCAGCATAGTTCTTATCGACGTGGCCATCGCGAGAGCCAGGCGTGGCATATATTGATCCTTTGCGCTTCTGAAAGCGACTGGGTGGTACTTTTGCAGCATCTGGGATCTCGTTAGCGATATTATCACGCGACGATTTTTAGCTCTGCTCTGTGACAGCAAATCTATCCATTTGATGATTGTGGCACTGGAGGGCTTTAGAAACGAACCCCATTCATCACTGAGCCTTCGATCTTTGTTGCCGCTTGGCACAGGTGGCTCGCCTGCTTCAGCAGCGGTGGCGGTGCTCGTCTGCTGTTGTTCTAGGCTTGTTACCTTCTCCATGAGGCCGTCTTATATTGGATTGATGCTCTTCTTTGTTGGATGTGGAAAAGGGTCCGGAACGGTGGTAACCCCAACTATTTTAACACGCACTTGGGTCCGTGGGATGAGGTACCCCTTTATATACTCATGACGGGGGATCTACGGTTTCAATTACACTACGTGATGGTGTGCCAGAGCATCTATCGTCAGTGAATCCTCATCTCTTCCCCTGGATTGGATAATGGCCTGCAGCGATGTTCCTTGCTTGAGATTACCCCGCAAAATAGCCTTCGCGGACGGCAAATGATGGGTCGTTGAGATCGAGCACTGCCACTATTCCCTGCTTATTGACGTCACTATTTAGTCTTTTAATTGCTATTGAGAGAATGCACGAGGACTAGATTACTTCCTTAGATAATTGATTTAATGGAAAATAAAATAAATTTAGTATTTCTATATTATTTATATTATTTACCTAAATAGTAAAAATAATATAATTAAGTAAATAATATTTTACTAAAGAGAAATAAATACTTTAAATTTATATTATATATTATATTTTTATTAATTATGTACTTAAATTAATATTAATAAAATTTAATTATATATAAAAAAAAACTCGTTTATTTAATTATAATAATATTTAATACTTTTTATTTTATAATTTTTATTTAATATATATTTTTAATATTTATTAAGTTATTATTAATTAATAATTTATAATTATTTTAAATTTATAATCTTTTTTAAAATAATAATTTTATTAATATAAATATTTATTTATAATTATTATAATTTTCTTAAGTATAAAAAATATATTATTTTAAAAAAAATTAATTATAAAAAAACTTTTATATATAATAATTTTTAATAAAGAAATTTATTAATTTCTTTAATAATTTTCTTAATATTTTTATTTAACTTAAAGTTTTTAATATTATTTAATTAATTTAGTTTATATTTTATTTTATTTAATTTTAGTATTTTTTTAATATTTTTTTATTATAAATTTATAATTTTATTAATTATAAATAAATTAGGTAATTAATAAAAAAGTATAATATTTTTACTATATAAGTATAATCTTATATAAATATAACTTTTAACTTTATTTAATTAATTAAAAAAAAATATTAACTTAAATAATATTCTATTACTTTTACCTTAAGTATTAGTATTTTATTACTATTATCTTTTTAATTTATAAATTAAAAAAATATATTAATATATTTAACTTTTTACTTTATAAATTAAAATAATATTATTACTTTTTTAATTTATAAATTAAAAAAGCTTATAATAGCTTTTCCTTTATTAATTATATTATTACTTTTATTATAATAACTAAACTTTTATATATTAACTTTAAATAAGTTAAATAATAATATAGCTTAAGTTTTAGTAATTAATTATAATAAAAAATAAAATTATAAACGTTATTTTTAAAATATTAATTATACTTAAGGATAATATAGTAAATTATAAAGCTAAGTTATTAAAATAAATTCTAAAAGTAATTATATTAAATTTATTAATTTTTAATATTATAATTTTTTTATAAATAATTAATTTTTATTAATAATTTTTTTATAAATAATTAATTTTTATTAATAATTTAATTTTAAATATTAATTAATTTTATAAATTTAATAATTATAATATATTTAATAACTTTTTTATTATATATTTATAATAATTTTTAATTTTATTACTTTTTTATAATTTATAAAATATTTATAAACCTTTTTAAAACTTTTACTTTAATTATAATATATATTTTTATAATAGCTTCCTTTATAAATAATTATAAAGGTAGTAAATAAAAGTACTTATATTAAGCTTAAAGCTTAATATATTTACTTTTTTTTTTTTTAAATTAAAATTATAGCTTTTTTTTAATTAATTATTAAGAAAAACTAATTTTAAATTTATTTTAAATATTACTTATAATATTATTAATAATAATTATAAATTTATTATTAACTTTACTTAGTTATATAAATATATATAAATATAATAAAATAAATAAAATTAATTACTTTTAAATTTAAAATTATATAATTTTTTTTATTATATTTACTATTATATTTATTATATATATAAA